>NC_135774.1:30839646-30895739 GCF_028453695.1 Augochlora pura | reverse complement strand
GAAGGGCGAGCGAGCGAGCGACATTATCCGCGGCGAGTTCCTCGAATTCGATCGGGTCCGGTTAATTGCCGGCTTTAACGAGACCGTCGCGGGGAAAAAAGTGGGCCGGGATCGCGATCGGGATCGAAAGATCCGACCCGGCTAGACGACTCGCGGTCCGGCCGAGCAGGCTCCGGCCCGAGTTAACTCGTCATTTTCAGGCGAGTTAATAAACTCGCGCGCCGATCCTTCTCCTCTCCTCTTTTCTGTCCCTTTTTTTTCTTTCGCTTCTCTCCCCGGGGCTGAAACGCGCGCGACCGGTTTCCCCGCGCGCGCAACGATCCTCGAAACCGCGCGCTCTCTCTCGCCCCGGCATCGCCGACGCCGATGTAAACAGCCGCGGAATCGCGCGTGCACGAGCGGCCGCCGCCGCGAGAGAAAGAGAGAGAGAGAGAATTCTCTCGGCGCGGGCACGATAATTACGCGTAAAAGTTGGTAAATAACGACGGATCGTAGTAAAGACGTTACGCAAAGATTTCGTAACCGGGCCGAACGAGCGAGCGAGCGAGCGCGCGCGCGCGCTGGTTTTGTAACGATCCCGCGCCGAACGGCCTCCCTCGTTATCGGCCACGAGCCACTCCGTGGCAAAAACACCGCTCCTCCGAGCGTAATTGATTCATTCGGTGGCCCGATAACATCCAATTATGAATTATACCGCGATACGGGAATATCGTAATCCGCGATACCGTTCCGTCCAGTCGTCGCCCGGCGGCCGCGTCCGCGGACCGTTCGGTGATCCCGGGGCTCGCCGCCTCGCCGGGAAATTCGATAATCGATCGAGGAAATCTTATGAAACCGCGTTATGAAATATATCTCGGATGTTCGCCGAGATTTCGTGGCTCTGACGTAACGACGCGCAGGCTGACGAAAACGGCGCCGATAAGGCGACCGCGAAGGGCTGCCGGAGTTCAAAGTATATTCTCGACGATGGACCCCGGATGGATCGATCAAACGAGAAAACGAGGAAGCGAGATTCTAATCTGTGCCCGACGAATTCGCGGCGAACGCGGAATCGTTCAAAGTCGCCGCGGTCCCGAACGTAACAGAATACGCGACGACGTCGAGCGCGAACTAGGCGACCCGCGGATTTTATGCGTTCGTGACAGTGCTTGTAATTAGAAACAGTGGCACGGGGAACAGACGTTCGCCGTCAATCCAGCAAATTAATATCGCGGCAAAACAACCGGCAAGAAATTAATGCCGGGGACGCGGATATATTAACGAACGTCGATGGCCCGATGCCGACGCTAACGAAAAGGTCTCGGATAATAAAACGCTCGCAGGCAAACGGGAATAAATTATTGTCACTTTCGCAAATTAATAAGATGTGAAACGACTGGTCGAAAGAAAAAGGTAATAATACCGCGGCGGACACGGAAAAATTGTTCCATAACGGAAGGACGTTTGAGGTCTCAATCGCTGGTTCGTTTCTTGCGATCGCGCGCCGGCCATCTCGTCGGCGTAAATCAACCGCAATTAACCGGGACACGCGGATTAACCGTGGATCCCCCCCTCCCCGGTTGTAGGCCCGGCTCGTCGCAGAAATCCCACACAATATTCCACGCGTGTAGATTTCCCCCCCGCCCCGCCTGGCGTCGCTTTGTTTTTCGTGACCGGGGAGAGAGAGAGAGAGAGAGAAACCGCGGCGCGCGAGGATGATGCGGAGTAACGTTCCGTGCGAGCATTCGCATGAGATCTCGGGCTTGTGGTACTTCGAATTTTACGGCTTGTCGCCTCGTTCATCCGTTGCTGCCAGTTAGTTTTATCTGCGATCACGGCTCGATCATAAATCATCAATCGTAACTTGTAATGGTCTAGGCATTAGCGATGGAATTTTGTTGCAGACGATGCCTCGTTTATTTATCGGCCGTAACTCGCGGACTTTTGCTCGTCGAATATGAATTATCGCGACGGTGTCTTTTTACCCTTTTTGTTTATCCCGGACGGGAAAGAAACACCGCGGAGTCCCGAGAGTCGCGTTCGTTCTGTAAATTGCCCGCGTGATTTGTGTGCCCCTAAGTTTCAATCATTCCGCGGAATTGTTTCGAGCGTTACCGTCGGCCAACGCGCATCCGTGATTAGCGGGCCGCGTTTACGACGAGACCGATTAGCTGCCATTTTAAATCCGGGGATTATCATCGATCGCGATTAATTTACCGATTCGAGCGGCTCGCGTTTTCCAGCGCGGAACGTTTCTATTTTTCATTCGAAGCCGCGGTAGGTATTCGCAATCGTTGAAGAGATCGATGTTTTTTAAAACAGTCCCGACCTAAATTGTGAACGGCCTAAAAAGCGTCGATCGCTCGGTGGACAACAACGATCCTTTTAGCGGAGCGAGAGAATTTCTTCGCAGAAATAGCTCGCGAAGAGCCCGCATTACCATAAGCGGCCGCGGCCGGCATTAATTTCGTGTGTTGAGCGTCGCGAGAAGATCGAAGCCGGGAGGAGACGGCCGGGGAAAAAAATGCGCGGAACAATCAGCGAGACCGTAGCGGAGGCAAACGGATGGCAAACATGGCGACGATTTTTTCGCCACGGGGAACGAGTTTCTGGACGCATTTCTCTACCGGGTGGCGCGGACCGAGCTCGCGCCGTATACGCGATCCCCGGGTAAATTTATGGTAATTGTCTCCGCGAGCCGGAGACGTTTCGCCTTTTCCCTCGTTTCCGCGCTACCGGTTGCCGCGTCTGACCTCGTAACTAACCGCAAACGAGCCTCAATAATGCCTGATTGCCGCCCGATTAGGTATCGGAGTACCTCGAAGACCGCGTCCCAGGCTGAAAGCGGGGCGTCGCTCTTATACGGCACCGGAAACCCTCGCGAGGACCGCGGGTGCCATTTTTCCGGGCACCGACGGCGAGTCTCTTTATCACGACTTTTTCGATTGAGCGATTAATCTCCGGCGTCACGAACGCGTCCAGTCAATATGAGACGAGCGGCCGCGTTGTTCCGAGAAAAAAAAAGAAAAACGGAACTTGAGACGCGAAGCTTGAAAACGGAGCTTGGAAATGAGCGAAATGGCAGAGGAGCGACGGGATCGCACGCCAACACGACGACACCGGCACACACCGTAATAACCGGACCATTCGCGAATAATTACACGGCCAAACAGCCGCGTCTTCAAATTATCGGTTGTGTAATGCGAGAAATGTAAATTCGACCGAGATCGGACCGTTTCGGGTGCCCGGAGACGTTTCGGACACGTCACGAATCCGTGGTCCTCGCGTGACTGCTGCTCGCTCGGGCTCTTGGGAATTTTGTTTTTGCCGAAGTTCGGCTGTGTTTATGCCTGATTGAAACGCCGTGTCTTATTCGTGTGTCAATATTCCGGCACGATTGATTTTCTCGGGGATCGACGTTGGAATTTTATCGTGTTGAAGATTAAGTGACGCAAAAATGACTTCGATTGTTCGATAATTAATCCAGGAATTTTTTCGTGATGCAATGGTAACCCTTTGCGACAGTATATATGTCATATATAATATCATACCCATTTTATATTAACCCCTTGAGCTATAATAACGAGTCAGAATCGTGATAGAGATTCCATGCAAGATCTACTAAATGTGAATACTATTAATTTCTCCTAAGTCGAAATAGAATTGAATTGGAGAAACTAAAATTATCTGATTCCATTAAGGAAAATATTAAAAACAAATACGTGCTAATCAGCACAGCATGAGAGAAGTCATAGTGCATGGGGTTAAAAATAATAAATAGCCTTTCAATTATTTGGATATTATTTTGAGCCACCCCCCACTTTACGATGTCACTTATAAAAATAGAAAACGATTGTTCTATCGCTGAATTGTTCAAGTTGTTACCAGCGATAGCGCCTAAAGGCAGCCAACGGGTAACACAGCGATCGGCTCACCTATAAATTAACAACGAAAAAGACAGAGCGGACAGGCGAATAAACAGCAAACAGAATAATACGGCGTCGTATATCGGTGATCGCCTAGAAAGGGGTATATTTCATGCGTAACAGGCTAATGGACAGGAATTCGAACAGAAGGCAAAAGGCTGCGGGACCCGACCGGCTCTCTCGGGCAACGGTCCGCTCGAGGTTGCGCTCGCGATGGAACACGTCCACGGGTTTGTCCCCTTCTTTCCCCGGTAATTGAATGTTCCCGCGAGCAGAGCAATCGCATAACTTCGCGCGGCCGGGGTATCCGGCATCGGGAAAGGAGATCGCGCGAGATCTCGCGCGTCCCCGGAGCCGGGGCTCCGGCGCGGGTAAAACGATATCGAAGACGCCCGCGAATCGGGTGATCGCCGCCGGTGCGAGCGACGCGCGCGCCGGCTCTGCACAGAAAAGGCACAGGCCGCTTATCTAGCAATTAGTCGGTATCGATAATTACCGGCCGTGAAACCGATCTTCCGCCCTTCCATTCCGCGCCGCGCCGCGCCGTTCCGCCGCGAACCGACCGCTGGAATTCTCGGTTTGCCATTAGAGGCCGCGGCGGCTTCGTCTCGGCCAGCTGCCACTCCGTGACATTGTGGTTAATTAATGGCAATTTCAGGCTGGTTGTTCAGCGATAAGCGAGCGTTCGGGAAGCCACCGGATCTTAATGACCGGTCTCTTTAATTTTTCTGTGCATCGGTGTACATTCGATCTCTCGCGGGTAAACACGAGCGTCATTCGATCATCGTCACTTGCCGGCGCGCCGTTTTCATCGAATTTTAATCGTCCGCGTTAATCGGAGCCGCATCGACGAAAATGGTCGCGAACCGTCATGCGGAGAAAGTGAACTTTACATCGGCTAACACCGAAGCGCGAACGTTCGCGCGTTACTCGTGCGGTCTTTTTCTTCGACGGAATTCTCGGGGGGATGTAAGAAGTTGCAACCGGACAGAGGAAACGATATGCCAATGGGTTAATTGGAATTTACGCGAGTTTACGCGAATCAGCGGTGTCGGTAGCGCGAGGAATGATTAAGATTAAATTAACGATTCGATAATTAAAGCGGGGCCAGGAACGGGGGGCCAATTTGGTGGTGCGAGCGGGTCGCGTAACGCCGTCGCCGTAATTTATTGTACGAGCGGGGCGGCGGTGATTCGGGTTAATTTAATTGGAAATTATGCCCGGCGACGATAACGCCACAATGTGTAGATAACATTGACGTAACGATTCATGACGAATTCGTCCCGCGGCTCCGCTGCTTGGCACCGGCTGATTTTTTAACGACGTCCGCGAACACCGAACCAACAGTTGCAATACTAATTGCCTCTAATACCTCTCTGCGGTTGCGCAAACGGTATGAACGTGATAGCGGGCCGAGCCGGTTTCCAGCGTCGACACTGTTTACGGGGAATTGATATTACGAAAGGGAATTACCATTGTAGTTAAGTCACGAGCAATTACCATTAGCCATTCCGAGTAATTACTCTTTTGTTAAGTGAAACGTGCGAGACGAGCGGAACGGCACGGATCGCGAACGAGGGGCTTCTCGCGAGGCGTGAACGCCGGGGGACCCGGTAGGCTTCAAAATGCTAATTTAACGGCGGCTTTTTTTTGACGGCCGGGCGACAGTTTCCGAGAAACGGTCGTGTTTCCCGCGGACGAGGCACCGTCCGCGCATTGTTCGCGGAGGCCCGAGGATGCGTCCATCGACACGCTCGAAATGCAAAAGGGATACTTGTTCGACGGGCGCCATTGTCGTCGCGCGGCGCCGCACAATGCTACCGCTTTTTTCGCGATATTCAACGGGATAACGGCACGCCCCTGATCATTGAAATTACACGCCGCGCGCATGTTTCCTTCGCGGGCACCGATCTGCCTATTAAAATTTACCGACAGCACGAAATGCCACGGATAATGAGCCTAATGGCTTAGGCACTGGCGCGAGCGATTCAAGTCATTCCATATCGCGCGCGCCGTCGACTATTGCGAAACGGATGAATTATATCAGCGCCGATTCCAAACGCGAAATTGTCTTCTCGACGGTGTTGGAACCACGGAGAACGATCGTTTCGCTACGGCATTGTCAGAATGTGGTATCCACCTTGCTCGAACAGCTTTATTCGAGCCAATACAGCGAGGTTTCGCACTGTCGGGCATCTTTCGGATTACAGTGATCTCAGAAAATTGCTCTGTTTACGACCAACAGGCGGGCACTCTGTGCAATAAAGTTTATCAAAGTTACAGCATACAATTGCAAATTGTACTTAATATAGAGAGAGATACCATTGTTCGATAATGGCCAGATGAGCCGACGAATTAACGAGCTCGAAGATAGCTGCTGTTATGCATTTTATCTTCGAGTCGGCGAAACGATTAAGACCGGTAATGAACGCCTGTGCAACTATGGTATCTTGCAGCGAAGGCAAAGAATTAACGGAGAAATCAGCAATCCTGTAATTAAACAGCAAACTTGGTATTTTCAGTCTGGTATGCCAGCTTCCAAAAATCAATTGCTAATATAAGCTCGCCTTCTGTTGAAAAAGTTCTCACCCATTAATCTAACTAAAAAACAGTGCGACGCGTTTCTCGTGCCATTTAATTTTAGTAGCATTTCTCGGCCAATAAGACAAATTGAAAGTCGACGGGGGTCCGAGTGAAATTCGGGTAGAAAGCGGCCGGCGAAAATCGGCCGTGTTCCCAACGCGTCGCCGCCGCCGCCGCCGAGAGAAACACCGTCTCGAGCACAATGGCGGAGTTAATCAGCATTATTAAAGCGTCGTTTACCCCCGTGACGTCCTCGCCGTGGGGTGCCCGGGAATCGTCAATGCCGCTCGGTAGCTCCCTTTGGTAATTTTTTGTCAAGGGACACACCGTTCGACTTCACGGGTCTCACCGTGTTCCTCTCGCGCGCATCTCTCGCTTTTTTTTTCTCTCTCTCTCTCTCTCTCTCTCTCTCCTTCCGCTCCTCTCGATTCGTCGATCGAACGACTTCCCTGTCGGTGATCTCGTTCGCTGACAATGACGCGCCATTTTTTTCACTAGATCCATTGTGAACGCGATTGACGTCTTCATTGAGCGGATCGTCACACCCGATCGCGGCTCGATCGGACGATCTCTTGTCACGGTTAAATCGTACACTCCGATGATCCCGGTTTTTTTATCCGACGTTTCGTTTCGATGGCGCTCGAAACTTCTGCCGCGATGATCGTTTGTTTCTCGCAGGATTTCTGTGGTTCACGGTTTCGTAGCATCGATGATGCTTCAGGAAGTTGCTTCAATTTATCCGACCTAATCTATAGAAGCGATATAGTTAATTAAAATAGTGATAGATACATCGCAATGATTTTTTAAAGTTCGATTTTTTACCAGAGAATTTCGATCAATTTTTCTTCAAAATAATCTTTTCTACGATTTAACAGAGAGCAAACTTCTCGCGATAGAAATCGTCCGTTTCCCGTAAGATTTTCCCCCACGTGGTGTACTATAACTCAGTACGGTTGTTAATCAATTCGCGGACCGTATTAATGGTACGCGTTGGCAGCGCAGTGTTTTAGTTTCGGGGCCGCGTTACGGACGGTATCTATCGAGTTAACGAAATTTATGTTAGACTTTTGTCACGGCCTTCGCCGCGTCGTTTGTATCTGTTCTAGACATCTAATTATACATTCGCGGGGCCCCCGTGCCACGAGTAAATCGAATCGCGGCCGGGTAAAATGTGCGAGACATCTGGTATTGCCTACCAGCATCCCCTATCCGCGCATCGCGCTGAAATTATAGCCGTGGCCGATAAATATTGCCGGTCGTTGCGGCAGATAAGATCGAAACGCCCTCAGAAATGAGTTATTAAAATATTTCCCGGCGAGACAAAGGGGGGAATAATAACTCGTTCAAATATCTTGCTGTTACGCCGCACGGCGTCCGATTAAATTTTATGCAATCGCCACTAATCTTAATTAAAACGGCATTCGGACGAAATTCAATCGGGTGCCGTGGATCTGGCGAAACGTTTCGGGATCGGATCGAAAGAGATCGCGGAATTTGGCTGGGCTGAGATTTGTCGAGCGGCGTTCTGTCGCTTGGTGTATTTGTATTCGAATTGACACGTTGAGTGCCGAAAATCGACCACTGAAATGCCCACATAATTAAAGGAATTTAATTAATTAAAGCGAAACTAAAAATTCAATATTTATCATAAGGAGTGATATTAGAATTCTTTCGCATTCAAAGCATTCTAGTCGAATTCAATTTATTCAAATATATTATAATAAAAATTTGATTTTCAAGATTGGTCAGAAATTAGTGTCACCCATATTTGGGTGACGCAGCGCGCAACGTGTTCAAATATTTCATTAATCATAATAAGTAAAATTGTTATAAATACGATACCTACGCGCCCAAGGTGTTTCTTAATTCACGGCACGAATTGGGTCAGGTATCTGCAACTAGAAATAAGGCGGCGATCGAGAGAAACGAAATTGAGTAGGAGATTTCGTTCACGAGAAAATTGAATTTAAATATCGGCCGCGTGTGCGTGTAGTTAATTAATAACCGATCATTATAGATTGCTAATACGATCGTTTGCATACATGACATAATGCCAGGACTCGTTTGCTACCAGGATACTATTGAAGAATACATTAAGTACAGGATAATAAAGCAGCAGATTTTTCGTCGAATCTGGTTTAGTATTTTTAGCCGAGATATTCTTCGAGATGCTTATAATACATTAATATTTAAACTTGATTTTTCTGAGAACTAAACACGCAATTTCTTTATAATCGATTTTCGTGTTATTTCTATAGGATCTATTCGACTCCAATTTTACCATGAATTATTATTAATAAGAAATTAAAATATATCGAGGTTGATAAATGTTTTTCGTCCCTTCTTAGAGGGTATAAAAACCTTATTTTAATTTTATAAGTACAGTTCCACTATTTAACAATCTTTTAAATCTGAACATTATTGCTACAAAAATGATCTTGGGACTTAATAAAATAATTTTAATGGCGTCTCAGACCCGCCACTCTTGCGTAAAGGGTTTAAAACAAGGAAATAGTTAAAGGATCAGCGAATCGTCCATTAACAGGCTTTCGCTTTGCCGTTGTCGCGCCAATTACGCGGCGCCTTCCTCCGCGTGGCAATTAGGAGCGATCACCGTCTACCCGTATGCAAATCGCGGCCATTTTCAATTCCGTGCGCGCTATTGAAAAATCGTCGTCGCCCGATATCCGGGCGTCGTCCAGCCGCCTCGCTGTCCGTCCGTCCGCCCGCCCGTCCAGGTAATTAAATAGTAATCGCTCATTACAACGGCGAGCCGGTGAGCGACCGGTTTCGATAATCGATTAAAAAACCACCGAGAAAAGTATTCCCCGCGACGCACGGAGACACACGCTCGCTTTCCATCGCGCGGGAATATAAAAAAGAAGAAGCAAGCTCCCGTCGGACTCTTATTTTCGCACCTACACCACGAAACGGTGGACAATTTACTGCCCGATGCAACGATTACGCGTCGATGCAGCCTCGTTACCATAATTGTCGATACGGAAGATCGACGCGTGTATCCATAAATCACTCTCACCTTTAGCCGCTTAAAATGAGCGGGGCTAGCGCGATTAAATGCACTCATTGTTCTGGAAAAATTAATAATGTTGACGGGTTAATATCCAATCTACTGTGACGGTATTAATAAAAATTCTCTTAATTGCAAGATGCAAGAATTACTTTGCTATAGTAGCTATGCTATAGCATTCGCTACCTTTATGACATAACCACGACACAAATGCTATAATATTTCTATATAAAAAGATATAATCATTAAAACGTAATATTCCAAGCATTCGGAGAAAACTTGATCAAAATTAGTTTAAAAATAAGTTTTAATAATGTGCACTTAATAAGTATTAATAATATCAGTGAGTCGATAACAATTAAATAATATCTTCGAACTTTTCAAATGATTCCGCAGCATTGCTTTTGATTTATTAATTTTTCCCACGAATGCATAAAATTCGAGGTCTATAATCGATTCGATCAATTTCCAATATCAGCACACATTACTCAGTGTTGCATGGACAAACCTTTGTTCAACCGTCTCCCCATAAAACGCAGCTAGAAAGTTTGATTTACCGTGAAACCTCGCGGCCTGATCGCCGTTAATCGCGTAATGGGGAGTACGGAGCGCGTGAATAATTCGGCTCGCTTCGAGAATCGTGCGCGGCGCGTTAGCGCGCACGATTGTTAAATTGAAAATAGCCGGTCGATTTTTCGATCGAAAATAGCCGGTCGATTTTTCATATGAAAATAGCTATTCGATTGTTAAATCGAAAATAATGGTCAATTGTTAAATCGAAAATAATAGTCGCTTGTTAAATTGAAAATAGCCGGTCGATTTTTCGATCGAAAATAGCCGGTCGATTTTTCAATTGAAAATAGCTATTCGATTGTTAAATCGAAAATAATGGTCGATTGTTAAATCGCGAATAGCCGGTCGATTTTTCCGGCGGCGCGAAAAGTCGTTCGCGACGCTTGAGAATTCTCGTCGGCGACGCGGCAGAATTCGATTTCCATCGGAAACGACTACTGGTTTCGCCGGCGGAACGGCGGAACGGCGGATTGTTTATTGGTACACCTTCGAATTAATCAGACCTGGCCGGGCCGCGGGTGATTAATCGCCTCCTCGGAGCCTGTCGATTCAAATGGTAATTCCGGCAGCGGTCTTCCCTTGTCCCGCCGTGCATTACCAGGCTGAAAGGTCTCAATGAACTGCGAGAAAATGCGTTTTCTGCGACGTGGACGGACTCGGCGACGAGCTGGGCGTGCTTCAATGGGTCCGTGACGCTACCAACGTCGTACCAACCACGAGAATTACGCGCTTCTTCCACGAAACATCCAACGCGGCCGGAGAACTTTCTCGGGACCGCAACGCGAATTCGTAAAGGCTTCGGAACAAATCCAACGGAATGATCTTATTCAGCTGTTTGAAATGATTGAAAAAGTGTTGGGATGATGGAACAATTATGCACGGTGCTAGAGTAAATTTCTATTGATTTCTGTAACAAATAATGTCATTGGTAGAGATGGATTTTTCGATGAATTTATCGAAGAATTTTGCAAGAATTTCTCGTGAAATTTATCGAAGAATTTCTCGAAATGATAGAAAAATTATACGCGGTGCTAGATTGAACTTCTACTAATTTTTATAACAAATAATGTCGTTGGTGGGGGATGGACTTTTCGAAGAATTTATCAATGAATTTATCGAAGAATTTATCGAGGAATTTATCGAAGAATTTATTGTACAAAGTAACACGACGTCGGTAATAAAACGGCATTTAATCTATTTCGACAGAATTCCTAATCTCGAAAGTACCATAATTACCAACGGTCTTGTCCACCGAACGCTAGGTTGTTATCGCGGCGGCTACCGCGGCAGAATTTATGGCCGCCAATCTGGTTTCGCTTGAACTTTGGGGGAATATCGTTGCATTACTGAAACGGCGGAGGCGCGATAAATAAATAGAAACATCGGCGCGGCTGTTAATCGATCCTCTGGTCGTTAATCACCCGGAAAAGTTTGCGGCGAGAAACAGAGAGAGAGAGACCGGCGCGCGGCGACCGTTGACGGATTTTTCAAGGAAACGAGCGCGTAATAAGCCGCGAGTATCGCGAATCTCTTTCTCGTACAATGTAGAAATTCTGCTGGTTTCACGGTGACTGCCGTCGCAGTTCGGCGAGCGGGGCTCCCTTTAATATCGCTGGAATAATTCAACCGCGAACGCGCGGCGATCGCGATGGCAATTAATCTTCCGTTACCTTCTGAAAAATGGACTCGCCTCTAAGTATTGTAACTTCGTTTAAATGGTAATTTTTTTTCGCTGGATCTCCGGTCGAAATAAATCTCTAGATCTGCCTGTGTCGCTGCCTGGAATTCTAGATCTCTCTCTCTCTCTCTCTCTCTCTCTCTCTGGGCCTCGTTTTTAATTAGGCAACTTACGGGAAGAAATACGAACCGGCCGTTCTCGCGTCGCAGCCAACAAGTTTCGTTTATTAAGACGACCGTGTCGCGGAACGTCCGCGAGGTGCGAACTTTTTCAGACCGAAAACGCGCGAATTAAAATTTCATCCGTCCGACGCTACGGCGTCCCAGGAATGTTTCGTCTTTTGATTTGCCGCGAATTTCTCTCGGTCGCATGCAGGATAAAAATCTTCGAAACAAACTCTGCGAGCGAGTCGACCGGTATAATTAGCAGACCGCGGATCTTCCTGCGAATTAAATATTGTAGACGCGAGTTACGGTGACCAGTTGCCAGGCAGAAACTTCTTCCTTTAACAATTTCATCAACTCAGTCTGTCTGCTATGTTAAATACGGTATATTGTTTTATAAAGACGTAAATCCGTAGTTTAAGTAGATTTTCTGCGTCATCGAAACACTCTTTCATCCTTTAATAATTTTTATAAATTTACTAATTAAATAAAAATTGAAATAGTGCTCATTTTATCTGAATATATAATTTTATTCGATCGAAAGGTTCTTTAGCATTAAATGTAAATGTTTCTTCCTCCAGGCAAGGCTGAATATAAAGTCGAAAGAGCCAAATAAATTTTTCCGAGGCCTCGTCAATCCGTTATTACATTTGAATCCCGGCGGGGTCTTCCGACGTATCTAAAAAATGATCCCGATGTTAATCTTCGTAATCGCCGCTTACGCGTACAGATTTCCCCGAACGATTCGCAGACCGGTAATTATAATCTAATAAAGCGGATCCGGGGCGCGCGGCGCACCGCCATATTGTCTCCCGCCGTTTCGACTCGTGTAACGCGTACGCCGAGTGTTTCAATGGGTTGTACGGTGAGTTAACGCGTCGGCGATAACTCAGCCGGTGCCGGGCCGCCGGCATTTTTTCACTGTCTTGTCGTGTATTTGGTCAGCGCTCCGGCCGATTGTTGTCGCGGATTTGCATAATTACGAGCCGGGTCCGGTAATATACGGCGCGCGATTTGCATACTTAATTCCGTAATTGGCGCTTCTTAATTGTTTAGTCCACTGAGTAACTCACTCGGTTTATCCACCCTCCCCTCCCCATCCCCATCCCCCCGCGCGCGGCCTCTCAACCCTGTACGATGCAGTGTAGTGGACGAAGTTCGAGCGGCTTTTCAACGCGTTCGTAAAGGGCATAGCCAATCAAGGTGGTCAAAACTGCCCTTAGAGGTTTTTCAGTGAGTCATATACCGTACGATAGCTGACCAATAAAAAGCCTCTTCCGACTGTGTCCGATCAAAGAGAGATAAAAAGAAATCATCGTATATTTATGCCGAGGCCCGTTTTCTTTGACGATTTCGTGGCTCCTCGACAACGCGCCCGACTCTCTTGATTACGATTCGCCTCGCGGTGTGGACGTTGAATAATTGATCGCCCTGCCACGCTCGTAAAGTATTTTCTGCGTGGGCACTGAAAAATTGTGCGGAATATCGCGCGGAAAGAGTTATTAGTAGTCGAAGAATTTTTCGTACGAAAGTCGACGAAGTCGGTGGATCGTGTTCGTCGGAATTATTATTATACGGCTCTCGACAAGTTGGAACTAGCGTGACACCGTGTTCAACTTGGCTGTAGCGTATTCACGGCACTAAAATATCCTGAATGCTCTTTTACGGAGCATCGGAAACACTGCTTGGCTTTAACAACGAATTTAAAGATTTGATTAAGATTTAATTAATTCGGCGAAGTGACCGTTCCGCGAGCCGGCGATTTAGTAAGCAAGATAATTTAATTTATTAACCGAGCATGTTGATAGCCAAGCGATTTAATAACCAAGCAGTTTGATAATCAAGCAATTTAATAACAAGGCGATTTAATACCTAGGGAATTTAATAACCGGCCAATTTAATAACCAGGCGATTTGATAACCGAGCAATTTAATAAGCAAACAATCTAACGACCGAGCAACTTAACAACCAAACAATTTAACCAGCTAGGAAATAATTCGCCGAATACAACATTGTGGCATCCTTGGCAACAGAAAATTCCGCAAGTCAACGCTTCGGCTAAAAATAACCGTATAATGCAAGCAAATTCGAAAGATCGATGCTGAAAAATATGCAACAAAGCGTCGCGTTAATCGCCGGCCAATCTAATCACCGAGAAAACAATAATTGCGTCAATCGAGCGGCGTTTGATAGCGTAATGGCTCGCGGTAACGACCGCGGAACCCCCGTGGAACAGAGAGGGAGAGAGAGAGAGAGAGAGAGAGAGAGAGAGAGACGCGCATCGAAATCGAGCCCGCAATTGCTCCGCGCTAAGGATTACGAATGCAGACCGTTCCGAGCACAAAGTCGTCGAACGAATCCGCTACTAGACAAGGGGTTAATTAAGCCGAGCCAGCGTCGCGGCACACAACAGGCTTTCGCACCCTAAGAGAAACGTCGCCCGATACGTAACCCACCACCCCTCTGGAGGTTCCACGGCGACGGCTGCACAACCGCCGCTGCAGGCACCGCCACCGCGGTTTCCTATCGCGCTAAACCGCCGATAAAAATAATCCGGGTTATCGGGCTGTATCTCGCACACAATTTGCATTTCCATCGGCGGTCACGTCGCGTTTACGGCCGCGTTTCGAACAATTAAAAACGCATTAGCCGCGGGGTCGACGGCTTCTCGCGGACGGCCCGGATTGGCCGGCTGCGTCCGATGTTAGAAACTTCTCGAGACATAGTAATTCGAAATATTTAATAACAATTGGAAATAATTGGAAGAAATAATTTCCAGTAATTGAAAAAATTGGAAATAGTTGGAAATAGTTGGAAATAATTGGAAATGACGTTTTGATAAAATTATTTAACGGCTTGGAGTACTCGTTTTGAATACTAAGTCGTGCTGATAAAAATCGAGAGGATTTCAGAGGACTGGCGTTGATAATTGGATTGCAAATTTTGTATATTTTTTGACAAAAATGTTTCGATGTTGGACAAGAAATTCTGATGGCTCTAGAAGGCATTTGGCAATTTTTTTTATACTGCGGACGTTCTATAAAAATTATTGAAAGAGGACAGACTGTCATGATTAAGCATAGAAATCTGCTGTTCTCAGACAATAGTCCAACTGCTGCATTTCAATCAACATTTAATGCACAAAAATTATCGTCCAGTGTCGCTTTCGATTAAAACCAGCGTCTCGAAATGCAATAAAAATCGTCGAAGGGAGCTATCCTACGTTTGTCATACAAAAAGGGACGCCACGATCGGCCGCGACGTGGCGCGACGTGACTCGGGCCGGGATTATAATTTGATACGTTTACGGGGTTTGCTCTCTTCTCGTTTGCCAGTAATTTCGAGTCGCTCAGGGCGGCTCAGCTGCGATCGCACACACTCGAGACCGTAATTACAGGCCCGCCTAGGCCCCCGCGGGCCCCGCACGGTGCCCGTTTCGGGTTCCCGGGTTCCCGGGGTCCCGTGGCAGCCGGGTGAACGCTGTTGCCCTCCCCCTCGGGCGACGTCTAGGAAGCGCCTAGAGATACGCTAACGACGGAATCGGCGACTTTCGGCCCGTAGGAAATGATAGAGACCGGATGAAGAATTGAGCGGTTAAGTGGGGCGCTTCTCTAGGGAGGGGGGTGGGGTGAAACGTCGAGACCGTATGGGGGCTGGAAAAAGCCTGGGGATTAGGGGAGCGGGACGACTAGCTGGAGCTGACTTCGTCGAGGTGGACTTCGTCGAGGGAGAAAGGAGGGGGTGAGAAAATGATGGTGCTGTCGCTCGACGGTTCGGAGTTTAGAGGATGGTCGAAACGGGCCTGATAATGCGACCAATTTGCTTTCCGTAGGCCGCGGAAGCGTGGCTTCCCAAACGTGTGTATACATAGGTGTTCGTGGATCTAATTGAGTTAGAGAGTCATGATTAATGGAGTAGAGTGAGAACTCGGAAGGTATATAGGACGTGTCTATAGAGCTGATTAAAAGAATTAATGGGGCTCGGCGTGAATTACGAGGGGTCCGGTTTCCTGGCTGTCGCCTCGCGTACGAACTTCGCTTTTGAATAATTCCTGGACTTTCGAGTAATTTAGACGAGAGTTCAAAGGTCAGAGGGAGCGATGAAAAGGCGCCGCGGGAAGTTAGACGACATATTAGGGAACGCTATAGTCAAATGACATATAAAAGTAGACCAAAGAGATAATGTCTCGTGCGACGTATATTCTGCAGCTCAGAAAAACTATGGTTTTACGGAACAACGTAATCGTCTCTCTCGAGAAATCGATGTTTCTCGTTTTAGATGGAGGCAAACAAAGTTACGGTTTTATAAAATTCGAAAATTATTCTGTCCTGTCTGCTATGGGATGTTGATTTAATATTATTCAGTTTTTTATTATATTACACATAATATTGTATATATTATATGATATTCTATATATTTCAGTATAATATTATTAAATTCATCCGATTTCCTTTCATTATTTTACATGGATGCTCCAATGTGTTTCCCATAAAAGACTTGCGAAACTTTTTAACGTGACTTCATTTCACCAACCCATTAATTCCGCAATTGTTAACACCGGCAATTAACATTTCTCGGGTTACATCGTTACCGGGTCGAACGGCTCAATTACGAACGACATGTAGGTACCTGCATGACACGTTAATGAGCAATAAATTAGAGATCGAGTGGAAAGACGATGGCGGCCCGCTGCACAGAGTAGTCGAGCAGTTTTTCGGCATCGCATCGATAATACCACGCTCCGTCGATTCTTCGAATTGGAGACATTATGCCGGGTAATAACGCTTATTAGCGCGGAGCGAGCCTTGCGAGACGTGCGAGCCGTGTCCGATAATCGATTAATAATTGCGACAATTATTCGACGAGACCTGTCCGAACGATCGACGACGGCGTCGTTCCGTGAAAAGCTCCCGCGAGCGATCGATCGATCGAGACCGATACCCCGTCGTCGGCCATGAGCGCCGGACGGTTTCTCGCGCGGCGCGGCGGGGTGTTCGACGAAAAATTAGAGCGCCTCCATAGATAATAACAGTCGCGGGGTGCATAAGGTGCAACAACAGTCGCGGCAGGCCGGCCCGGTTGAATAATGAATTTCGATTGTTTTATGGAATTCAAAGAGCTTATAAGCACATCCTAGAGAGAGCATTTGTCATCAATTATTTTCAGCCAGTTCCTCGCTATAGACGACGGCTGTAAAGAACTTTCCAACTAAAATTGGCCTTTCGATATAAGAAAATTGCCCTAACTAAACAATAAGTGTGAGAAATTGACGAATTGGTCGGCTTTTTTACAAGAACTCGCAGAAGTTGTCGCGACATTTTGAAATCGCAGTGGAACAGGGACGCTATTTCTTAACAATTTCATGGGAACACTGTCGCGCTTGCTATACTCGCGATCGTACACGTTCGAGGATGTCATGGAAATCGGATCGCAGGTTAGGCTACGAAGATTTCTCCGCGGTCTCGTGCAGTTTTTGGTTTTTCTCGCGCGACGGAAATAGATAAAAATAGCGCGCGCGTTACGTGATCGCCTATAGTTCCAGCATTACGTAAATGAAAGTGACATTTAGCACCGGGACGCGCGATTCCATTATCTCTGTAACCGAAGTAACTCGCGGAACTAATGCGCGTTTAAAACGGGGTTAACAAACTGGAACTAAAAAGAGCTGACAATCACGACACGGAATCTGCGATATCGCTTTGATAACGCGAAAACAGAAACAAGACTAATGAATGGGAAAACGATCTGTAATAGCCGACCCTTGAGAAACTCAGAGAGCTGACATTTCTATTGAACAAACATATATTGAAGCACGTATAAAGAATAATAAAATAAATATATCATTATAATAAAATAAAAAGAAATATCAAAGAAAAATGCGTTAACGCGGACTCGAATCACCGCGAATTTAATTCACTCGGTAAATTTAGCTCCAAACGAACTATAGAAATTTTTACGGTATAACTATAGATATAATTACCAATCGAACCAGGCGACATGGTAGAACCCGTCGAAGTTTTCCACTAGATTCAGTTGGAAGCGTTCGCGAGAGAGAGGTATGGAAGCTATGCGGCGTAGGTGGGTCTTCATAGAACGACAGGATCGATCGTGCCGGTGACAAGCGATCGTCCCTCGATCGGGATCGCCGTGCCATTGTTTACAGCCGGCCCCAAGGCAGCGGGCGATCCATCAAGGATGGAGGAATGTAACTTACG
The DNA here is from genome assembly GCF_028453695.1 of Augochlora pura. Classification (NCBI taxonomy): domain Eukaryota; kingdom Metazoa; phylum Arthropoda; class Insecta; order Hymenoptera; family Halictidae; genus Augochlora; species Augochlora pura. The sequence goes on along the minus strand of NC_135774.1, from coordinate 30,877,593 downwards.
CGGCGCTCGTAAGAATGCTCGCACGTGGAAACGCATCTTACTCGGCGAGGGCTTACGCGTGCATACGTGATGTGGCCATTAAAGCGGGCATCGCCGGCGACCTTCTGCCAACGAGATATGCGTACCGTGCGTGCGCCTAAAGACCCAGTTAACATTTCAACCATTTGCCCGAGCCTTTGCATAGCAATGCGATCATTGAGGACGTTCGCGGACTGGATCCGGGCGGTTTCTCGATCGTTTTACCGATCCATCCAGCGTCCTCAGTCGAACCGCCGCGGCCGCTTTCTTTCCAATATCGCTATTTATATCGCGGATCCCGTAGCATTTATTACCCCGCTCTACCACCGATCCGCTGCCGGAGAGATCTATGAAAATTATCCACTCCTTTTGCTTTCATTGGAATTTGTTTCCACGTTTAACACTTCGAGGGTGCCCATCGACTGACGATTTTTATTTCGAAAATTGCTTTTCTTTGGATCAGTTGAGGATAACGTTATGGATCAGGGGAAAATGTTTAGTTGTAATTGTTGACATTGTTATTCCGGTTAAATATCCTAGATTAATTCTCCGAGGAATTTGTGCAGTTATTATTAACCCTTTACACTGTAATAGGGAGTCGTATTCGTGATAAATGCTTTTTCATAGACTTATATATATTATTCGCTAAATATTATTCCTTTAAATAGTATCCTTTAAATATTATCCTTTAGATATTAAATATTATTCTTTAAATATTCCTTATTTCTTCTAAACTGAAACAAAATTTCATTGTTCCGATATCGAAATGTAGGAAAGTGAGTAACCGAGAAATAAAATAATTGTCGGACGGAGGAAATGTTCGAGTACCGGGAATCCGTGGCTCTCGATCGGCGAAAGATCAATGATCCACGGAAAATTTGGAATTCAAGGGGGATCGCGCGGAGGCAGGGCTGATGCCTCGGCCTCGGCCCCGAGCCAGCGGCGAGGATCGAGCGATTTATCGTGGCGAGCTTTCCGGGCAAAGTATCCTCCGGCCGACTTCCGGCAGACGTGGGTATCGGTCGATCGACATGACTCTTTCGAGGCGGAATACTCAATTACCCGCGCGCGGACTTCTAGCTTCTAGCACTCGTGCGCCTCGTTTTCTCCTCGGTTATATGCATATCGGTCCGACTCGCGAGCGGATCAGACCGCCTCGCGTGTCGTTACTCAACCCTCGTGACGACGCGCCGACAGGATCCGCGATGACCGCGTTACAAAATTAATTAGGCCCTAAACGAATTGGCCGCGAATCGTCGCCACTACGCAGGAAGACGCGTTTCAACCCCTGCGATCAACCCTTTGCACTCGAAAGAATTCTAGCTTTGGGAGCGAAATAGTATCTCTGGCTTTACAGTTATCTGGCTTTCCATTTTGCATTATTTAAGTGCGTTTTCTATATATAAAATTGAATATTGAGATTCGTGTAACAATTGTATTTTTAAATTATTTTTAAATTATTTTAAAATTATTTTGAAATGTTGTAAAATCATTTTAACTGATGAGTCAGAGCCACCAGTCGAGTACAAAGGGTTGATCCGCGATTAATTTGACAATAACTTTAAACGAACAGTTCTATATCTATTTGACAATTGGAATTATTAAAGCTTATTATAGTAATAATATAATATTATATTATTGTAAGGATACCCCACTATAGACTGTGGTGGATCGCGGTTCGTTCTCGGCGCTGTTTCTATAGCGAAGAAATTGTTTCAGGTCCGGACATCCCCGGGTTCCTTCTGCAACCGTTCAGAAAGCCGAAGAGAATAAGGACAGCGTTCAGCCCCAGCCAATTGCTGAAGCTCGAGCACGCGTTCGAGAAAAATCACTACGTGGTCGGCGCCGAAAGGAAGCAGCTGGCGCAGGCGCTCTCGTTGACGGAAACGCAGGTACGTGCTGTCATGTAATCGAGTCGCGGATTTGCCGCCATTTTCTCTCATCGCGTCCTAAATACCATAGAAAAACCAGCGATAATTAGAGCTAGGTGTCTTGCAACAGGAAAATTTAATTTTGGACTAAGTTATTCGCTTTTGCGGTCGTATAATAGCGATATGTCTATTATACCTATTAAAACATATTGTAGATTATGATATATTATAACAGATTATAACAGATTATAATACACGATAATAGATAATAGTAGATACTCTAGACAGACCGTAAATATACGTCTACAGCCAATGAGAAGGTTCGCAAATTAACTATGCAATATATTCAACGAGTCTGTCAGCGTATCATAAAATAGAACAAACGAACGCCATCCTGTTCGAGCTGAGAAAATCTGGGACAGCTAATGAACGAAAACGTACAAACATTCCGGCGGATTTTTGTCGCTGGTCCGCGAGCCATAAATCTTGCCGGCGAATAAGTTTTATCGAAGTTTGCTTACTTGAAGAGCGGCTATCGCATTCAGTTGCTAGATTGCGGATCTGCGATCGTAGATTGCGGTTCTGTTCCGAGATTTATTCGATCTTTCTTCTTAATCGGCGGGGGATTGCTGGAAAAACGTGCGCGGGCTAGAATCCCGCTGCCGGAGATAATTGCACGATAATTAACTGAGTAATTACTCGGCGAGGGTGCGAAGGAGCCCGGGGCCGGCCTCAAATTATATCGTTTAGGAGAGCGAGCAGTCAATTATCGGGCGCACAGACAAAATTCCGCGTTTATCTCACGCACTGTATCGCGGGTCGCCCTTCGGAGCCACGTTCTAATCATCGATTAACATGCTCGAGTACTTTCAAGACAAGTTCTCCGTGGCATCGAGCGAGTGGATACGACGATGATCAGACAACGAGCAATTTGCCTAACCGCTCTCTCGACGAACGTCCAATAGAGAGCTTTCTTTTAGCAAAGAAATATATAGGAATATTTAAGAAAAAATAAATACCCAAGAATAACTAAGAAAAACTAAGGGAGCAAAGATATTTAAGGAAAAATAATTAGGCAAAGATTGGAAGCGAAAAGAGAATCGCAGAAGCGTGAGAGGCGAAAAGAGCAGGGTAGAACCGCGAAAATTCGGGCGATCGATGCATCAAAAGATTAACGTGGCTGGCCATCGACGTAATTAGCCGGACGCATCGTAGAATGAAATTTTCCAACGACGCCGGCGCATGGCATCCGCTCGTAAACCACCCGGCCGGACAAACAAATTGCCCCGACGTTTTCATCGTGCGTTCGCGACACGTAAGAGGCAGTTGCGCGAAATTTATTCGAAAGGTTACGTAACACGCATTCTTCGCGGAGAGCGCGCTCGCGCGCGCGCAGCCTTTCAGCCCTTAACGCCGCGTCGCCGAACGAGGGCCCGGCGGGCTCGGCGGCCGCCGCGAATAACGAGGGGATTGATATGCTAATTGGGCGATCCCGAGGGGTGGCCGTAACGCGTATTCCACCGCGGCTCGACTCGACTCTCGGCTCGGCTCCGCTCGGCACCGCATTACGCACGCGATTCGCGAGCGGGGCCCGCCTGTGCGAGAAAGTGCGTGCCGGACGCTCCAGATGCATTACGCGCATATATCACGGGCGTCGCGTTACGTATTCCATGGGCGTAACACGCTCCGAAAAAGGGAAAGAGCCGGTGGGGAGCAGCCAGGCAGCCAGCGGCAGGAGGGTGGCATTGTGAATCGAGGAGAATGGAGGAGCGACGCCATCTTGGTAACTGGCTTTCGACGCGGACGTCGCCAACCCCACCTCACCCCCGTCGCGTCGCAAGGACGTAGATCTCGGCCTCTCTCTCTCCCTCTCTCTCTCTCTCTCCGGACACCTCGCGAATTTCAACGGTCTCTCCGTCGATTTTATAGTTTCTGGGCGCCTCGGGCAAACAGGTTTCGCTTTCGAACTACCCTTATTAGGGTCGGGGTGTAGGGTCGCGTCTTGGAGCTGTAGAACGGACGTTCTGTATCTAAAATGGCGAACGAGAGGCGCTGTATAAAAATTTAGAAATCTGAAGCGCTATTTTAGGCGACCACCCTTGTTAACCCTTTGCACTCGAAGCGATCTTAACTGGAAATCTGAAGTAATTTTTCTGACTTCTAGTATTTCTATTTTGTAGAAATCTAGTATTTCTATTTTATAGACTCTGTAAAAATGATTTCGGAACGTGTTACAACGATGTTAATGGTGCCGCAGAGTCGCCACTCGAGTGCGAAGGATTAAGCTTGGGGTGTAATTAAAAAAATTGTTACTTTTGTTGACTAAGGCATCGTCTGTTCGTTGCCAATCTTTTATCAAGTAATTAATACATATCCGTGAAAATTTGCGGTCTAATAATGACGATATGCAATCCAGCTATAAAATATTATTTAAAAAATCAGTTTAGCTTTCTCGCAGACTCGACGCCGCACTTGAAACAATTTCCGTCGGACGTATAATCCCCTCTAGACGTTTCTGGAACGGTGAAAGCGTTTCCAACTAAATCCAGCCTTATCAGTGGATTACTTAATGACACAAGGAGCCGGTGGCCCCGCTAATACGGTTCACATTGCACGTTCACGTGGCTGCCCTTCCGTCTGGGGTCGGCGTATGATTTACTTTTTAATCCGTCCGTATCGCGGACAAAAGTTCGGAACGTTCCGTACGACGTTTTCACCCCGGGAAGGAAACCGGCCGGCTCGTCCGGCCGCGAGATTAGAAGAGATTGGCCCGTTAAAGTTATGTTCCGCGGTTAATTAACATTGTACAAGTCGGGCGCGACCGCCGATTTGCATCCCCCGGGCGCGGCCGCGGCGACGAGGCCCTCTAAACGGCGGCTGGTCGCGTGTTGAACGTCGCAGAAGTCGGAGCTGTTAACTCGGCCGTTAATTAAACTTATTACGCGCGCTTGCAATTTGCGGCAGATAAGGCAAGGTAAACATTTAAATCAGTTTATTCCGGCCGGCTTTTTACGAGCCCCTGATTGCCGATGTCGCATAATTCCTCGCCGCTCCCGCGCCGCCGGCGTTCGACTAGAGCGAACGTTCGAATCTCGCTGCTGTTCGCCGGAACAGCTTAATGCGACTAGCTCGCCGACTACAATTCGAATCTAAGCGAGACGAGGAAATTTATTTCAATTTGCGAGACCTTTCGTGAACAGCCTTTTACACGCGGAAACGAACCTCGGTGGCCATTTACTCGGGTTTGTAAATTATTTGTTTGAACGTCAATATTAAACTTATAAATGAAAAAAAAGATTTTAATTCATAAAACTTTGTCAAATTAATTATTTAATAAATCTAATATATGAATTAATGACCCTGATACAAAAGATATTGAATTAATTTTAATTTTATAGAATTAAAATTAATCTCTTTCACTAGTTAAATTAAAAAATAATTTTTGATTAAATACGAAAACTTTAAAATTATTTATTGAGCGAATACGCGATGGTATTTAATAAAGCATGTTCGGCTCTGTCAAGTTCTGTCGATTAGAACATAAATTAATTAAAGATATCATCGACGACAGTTAGACTTTCATAAGATGTGCAGAATTGTGTACGTGTGTCAGCGACGTTAATGACGCGTTTAATTAGCCAGACTTTTCCGTAGAAATGATCGACGCTCGATTCGAACGGTAGTCGTACTTGGGGCATCGATTAATAAAACCGGCCAACGGATGTCGACGGTTCCATTAACGATCCTCCCCGTCCATCGATGAATCGCGAACGTATTGTTGACTTTTCCCGTTCGGAAGATTAATTAGCCGCCGGTCGCGCGCTGTAATTAATAAACCGGCCGATGGATAAACACTGTTGTAAAACAATTTGAACAAAGACGATTCTAATCGTTCGACCGGCGGCCAATCAACGCGGAGACGCTCCTTAATTAGCGGTTGCGCGCGGGCTCGATCCCGCCAGTTTACAGCCGGCTCTCTCTCTCTCTCTCTCTCTCTCTCTCGCTCTCGCTCTCACTCTCTCTCGGCGTCCGCGGCGTCGCCTCGACTCTCGCGGCGAACACGGTAACACGCGCGCCGCGTGCGCGCCTTGTTCTCGCGCTTGTACGGATTCATAAAGCGGAGCGTGCGTTACACGCGACCCGGTGGCCCTCATTAGGGGCCTAATTACGTGCGATTAGTCCCGCAATTACCTCGGCGAATACATTAGCCGCGGTTCGAGCCGGCGAATCGCGATCACGCAGCCGTTTTCGTTCGGTTTTCCCAACGGCGGAGGCACGAAACCGCGGTCCCTTCCCGTTTGCTCGTGAAATTCGTGACGCGCTCGTCGCGTTCGCACGCCATCCGACGCCGTGGCCTTCATCGATCGCAACGGCCGGGTCTCCGCGGACCCGCGCGCTCCTAATCCTCTCACGAATTCAATCATTTCAAATCGAAACTTCGAAAATCGCATCTAACGCAACTTTCAGATTTTTTCATCACTCAACGACTGCAAGGAAATTTTTTATTTTTTTATTGCGTTAACAAGAAGGTAAAAGTTACTTGTAAAAAAAGTTTCAACCACGTCCAAGTTAATTTTAAAAAATTATAAATATTTCTCTGCTCGTTTCCTCTTACTTCAAGCTGCTCGAAAGTGATCTCAAGAAATAAACACGAGAAAATAAATAAAATTTTATTGTAGACAGTTTAATGGTTTTTGAAATGTGTCTAGATAAATTCCCTTGAAATTCTCGAACGTTCGCAGCCTGTTAACAACTTCCCACAAATTGTAATTAACGGAAGCACCTTGATTCCCGTCGTGGAAAGGGGATATTAGTCGCGGCGATAACTGACACGCAATTTTTAATTATATTTACGCAGCAACTCGAGCGTAAATAATTTGATAGCCGTCTAAATAAAGGAGGTTGCCTCTGTTTCCCCCGTAACGCGGCCGGCCGCGTCTCAGGCATTATGCAAACGCAGTTTTATAGTGTTTTTTTATTGGCCGGCGGGGCAGCGAGCCTCCGGGCAGCATCGCAATTAGCGGGAACGCGGTGTGCGTTGGCATTGCGCAATTAAAAGACGCCTATTAACAAAACAGATGAGAGTCTCGCGATAGGACGGGCAGGTGGACAATGCGGGAAGAAGCCTGGACATCGATTGTCATCGGTGTGTTCGGGAAATGTAATTTTACGTCACGGGAATTCAGGACACGGCGACGCCATTCGTCTCTTCCGCGGGATTAATATTTCTCGTTAATATTCAATTAAGGATGTGTTGTAAGTCGAATATAAAGTGAACAAATTGAGAAAAATTAATGCGAAACTACATGGTGTTTCAAGAGAGTATTGTAACGTGCCTCGAATTCAATTAATCACTTGCACTACAATTCCTTTAAACCTGCGTATATTAGCATTTATTTATCCTTAATATTTTTCTTAATAAGGCCAGACAATTTTTCTTTCTTTTATTATCTTTATGCCCTTTCGTTTCTAGACTTTGACAACAGAAGAATTTAATTTTATTTCGATATAGTGGAAATTAATAATATTAATAATTATTAGGTCCTGCATGAAAGCTATATCGCGAGTCTGACTTGTTATTACAGTATAAGGGGTTAAATCGAAACTAAAGAATTTTAATTTATCATAGTGGATGATATTTGATCTCTTTCCCCATCGAAACCAGTTTCTTCTAAACCATTGCAAAATGAAGTTTAACTCGACGCGCAGAAATACCTTCTCTCTCTCAGGTGTTTCAGAAAGTATCGATAGAATCCGACGTTTCAATTCGATAGATAGGATACAACATAATACGCGAAGGATAAACACCGAGACTTGCGATCTCCATAATCGAATATGCTAAACCATTGACTCAGCCGCGGGATTTCCACGAGACCGCAAAGTATAAAAAGACGCGCGTTACCGGCCGATTTTCCTCGCGACGATAATTCGAGAGCCATTAGCGCGGGATATTACACTGTCCGATGCAAATGAGCGCCTCCGAAATGATCTATACGCTTGATCCGAGAGGGAAAAAGATTTTTCCGACTGGCAGCACAGCGTTATCGGGATTTTTCGATGTTCGCCGGCCAGAACCAGCCCGTCAACCGTAATTCCGTGCCTGAGAACTGTTCTCCCTCTCGGGCTGTGGCAGCGCGACCAACAAGACCTGTTACATGGTTATAAATCAGAAGCAAGTGACCGGACCGAGGAGGGACATGATTGACATCAGCGGAACCGAACAGAACCAAAACGAAACAGCGCGCTAGGAACTCCGCGCGCGCGCGCGCTCGCTCGCGAGCGGACCTGCGAGTACCGGTGTTCAGACGATAATTAACAGGACCGGGCAGCAAGACCTGTTGTTCAACTGCTGTGCCACGGCGTACCTCTACATTCTTGCCGTATCATCGCTTACTGCATAATCCAAGAACGGTGCTCCTGCATTTACACGGGACGGACGAGACCTTATCTATCATACGCTACCGAACTGGAAGTAAGAGCGTTCGCGGTTGCACGACGAAACCTGAAACAATCAGGCTCGGCTATTTATCTAGGCTTGAATATTTTATTAATAATTCTCAGATTCGAATATTTTATCAATAATTCTTTAAAAACAGCCCTTGTAAGATTATTACTTTTTGAAGAATATTTATCAAGGATTCCTTTGGGAGGTCTTTGAAAGAATCCTTGCGAGATAATTACATGTCAAAGAATACCTTTTGCTTTTAAAAAATATATTTTTATAGTTTAAAATAATATTGAAAAAGGCGCTTGAAAGAATCCTTGCGAGATCTTTACATGTTAAAGAATACCTTTTGCTTTTCAAAGAATATATCTTTATATTTTAAAATAATATTTAAAAAGGCGTCTGAAAGAATCCTTATAAGGTATTTATCTAAAAAATAGTCTTTGCAAAGATTAGTAGCGACGTTACTCCGACCCGATTATTTAGAAAACTCGTATCCTCCGTAGCCGGTGAACAGATTTTCTTCCTCTTCCTCCGCGAGACGCGTGGGTGTCCGAAAGTGGCTCGGCCAGAGGACCCCCCCTCCTTAATGACCCTAGAAAGCACGGGCTTGTTTAAAAAGAAAATTACCATCGCGCGGAATTTACGAGCGAGCCGAGGACAAGCGAACAATACGAGTAGCGACTGACTCCCACACGTTCGCGCGTCGCGCGGCCGGGATTAATGGGCCGAATCGTCTCTCGATTTTCGCGTTGGATACAAGCCCGACGACTTTAATTGATTAGAAGACCGCGCGGAGGACGATAAAACCCCCTCGTGGCTCTCGGGTTTCGATCAGCGTGCCCGCGAGATGATTAATGCCGGGACCGCGCGCCACCGTAACATTGATGATTCCGCCGGGACGTGTCGCTGGAAAATGATAGGCCGCCACTTTCTCCAATAAATCCACGAGCGCCGGCAGGCCGGCAGTCCGACGAAAATGAAAATCAAGGGAAAGGTTCGAACGATGATTAATCGAGAGGGGGGGAGGGGGGAGACGCCGCGCGACGCCGGGCGTCGAAGCCACGATTTTTCGCGGACACCGCTTAATCCGCGGTTTGACCCTAATCTGTTTCAGCGCGTTCATTAGTTCGGACATCGCCGAGTCGTTTATAATCGCCGCACGGCTCGCCGGGAAGCGATTTAATCAATTTGTACGGGACGCCGGTGATTAATCGATCATTCCGGGCCGGATAACGTTTCTTCGCCGCGAATTAATTACAAGTTTGTCGTGACTGCAATATTGGTCCCGTGGTTCCGGGGGGAAGCGCGCGGATATCTTCGGCGTCGCTGATCTTCCGGGACATCGTTCCGTTTTCAGAATGTCCAGCACGGAGCTTCATCCGAATGGTTCGAGTCGCTCGGTTGCTCCAACAATTCGACCAGAGATTCTCGTTTCGAACTCTCGTAATTTTCTAATTCCTCGTTCCTTTGCTTTTAATTGCAAAGTATATAATCGCCTGACAGCATATTTTTATGCAAAGTGAGAATTTTGCGTAGCAAAAGGCAGGACTTGAAAGCTTCGTTTCTCTTTTAGCCATCAAGTTTTCAAGATCGAATGTTCTATAGCTTGTTTTACAACCTGACGAGTTTACATTCTGTCAACTAAAATGAGGATTATTCTTATAAATGGCGGCGCGCGGAGGCGTTCTCGATACCACCGAAATTTTGGCTGTCCGGCGACGGGTGGCTCGTCGTTAACGGTGGATAATTAAAGAAAAGAGGGCCAGCAGTAAATCAGACTCGGCCGCGACGCCTGTTCGCCTACCTGTCGGCCAGCGCCGTTTACAAAATAATCGGTCGAGCATGGCAGCCGGGGCACCGGTCCATGGCGGGTCCGTAAATCATTCGGTTAATTGCTGGTTATCAGCGGACGACAGCACTGTCTTTTCGCTTTCGTTGTCACGGATGACAATGGCGGCCGGCCGTCTGGCCTAACGAACGATCCTCCTTACACGCACACGCGTCGCTTATTCCGGTGCATACTATATCGCGCGTATAGCACGATATGTACTTGGGTAATTAAAAGAATCAATGGGCAATTGAACGGTGCTACCAGCAGCGTCGTGTAGGTACCAGTATCCACCGTGAACGACGCTCGTTTCGCACGCTTCACCTCCGTCGCACGCTTTACACGTTCGACTAATTTCTAAGGTGTACGGTTTTCTCTGGCTCGGCCAGGCGATCCTCCGAGGAGCCTGCAGCTGCTGCGTGGTGAAAATTGATTATTCAGGCCGCATGAACGAGGAGAAACATCGCGGGCAGAGCGTATACGGAGTGCCCGTAGAAGTCGTACGCAGATCAATGATCATTTTGTATGTCGTAATTGGACACGGAAACCGCGCGTCGATTTCTTCGCGGAATATTTTCATCGTCGAATAATTCCGACGCGAACGTTGGAATACTTTTTTCTTCTCTCTCGTCGCCGGTTCGAGAGATCATTAACAAGGCTAAAACCGTGTCACGCGTCATTAAAATTTCTGCTACACGAAATTCAAAGAACGCGATCGCCTCCTCTGTAAACGGGCACGACGCGCGGTCTAATTTTCTGTTAGCAATTTTGCTTGCCGATAAAAATTCCGATCGCCGGCAGGAAACCCAATACGTGTACGTGCGCGCGCAACAATGTATAATGTTATCGCCGGTTCGAAAGAGCTCAGCGAGACGCGTATAAAACGCGGACGCGGCGTCGATCGCGCGAGCGAGCGCGCGCCAAGATTTTCCATCACATTAGGCGCATTGAAAAAGAAGAAGCGTCGCAGCGCATCGTTCGTGGCTCTCGCGGGCAAAATGAACGCGTCCTCGGCCGAGTATGTATTCCCGACGCCGGATCGGGGGCCTCGGTGATATTTACTGGAACGTTATTAGCATGCCGGCCTGTATATTACGCCGTAATTTGCATCGAGTTTCAGTTGGCAGAAAACAGAGCCGCGCGCGTCGTTAACAACCTTATAATCTCGCGGTCCGCAGCCGCGAGTTCTTTTTCTTCGTCCTTTCGTCGCCGAGCCACGGACGTAATGCCGGGTCCGCGCGGACCCGCGAGAACATTGTTGAACGAGCTCGCGGCGCTGTCTGCTCGCGTCCCCCCGGCTCTCTTTCGCCCCGTTTCTCCTCTTGCTCGCGATTCTGTAAACACCGGATAGACCAAACGCATCATTGCCGCTTCGTTTTCCTTGGCAGACACTTTATTACTTGTATTTCGCTGTGATTTTTTCAGGAGAATGACAGTGTTCACTGTTCTATTGTCTAATTTGGTGAATTTGTTACTTCAATAGAAAGCGTCACGTGAGAAACAAAAAGTGGTAATATTAAATTTATATATTATATTAAATTATAAAGGCTATAAACTTATCCCAGAAAAATTGTTAAAAAATCCACAGTCCAATATAACTGAAGCTATAGTCTTGTAATATTAGACACGTCAATATGTATAATCACCGGAAGTCATCCTTAATAATGGCACTAAAACTTGGCATTTGGACATAACCTACAAATTTTAAAAAGATCCAATTCAGTAATAAAAATCGCAAACAGATTGTAAACAGATTCTAACAAATTAATTCTGCAGCTTGAAAAATTGTATAAATTATCAGGCTTTCTTCTTTATTATCTTGCATCGAAGCTCTCTCTATCTCTCTCTCTATCTCTCTCGTTCTGCATACTGCCAACACCTCCGGCCAGATCAACGAGACGCATCTAATCGAATTCGGCTGTCGAACACAGTGGTGCAAATTGGCGATGATAACGGGTTAGCCGGGGTGGCGAGGATTTTTTTGCGGTGTTCGCCATGGGCCGGGGCCTCGCAGGCGATGCGGTTCATGATCCGCAGTCGATACACCGTGTCCTCCTTTTATTGGGTCTCCTTTTTAAACGATTCCGCCGGATTAGGTACCCGCGACTTTATTCTTTTTTAAGTGAATTTTTTGGGGGGCGCGTTCCCCGACGGTTAGCTTCCGGCTATTGCCGTCACGATCGTTGCCTCCTTTCCATAAATCCTCTATTTTTCTCTGGCCTGTAAAATTATCGTTCAGAAATGTGAAATTTGTGTGCACGTTTCATTGTAGCTTGTAAATTGGGACGGCCGCATGGTGGCCCGCGGGTCATTTTTTTGCCGAGACGTTGTTCGAGAGGTTATGGCGTCAACTGTGTTTATAATTATGTCTTCAGAATTTATTTATAATTTAAGCAGATTTGATTAATTAGAATTATTATATCTAACGTATTAAATACGTCATATTCTCTTTGATAATATGAGTTAAAAAGATGTCGTAACTATAGTAACTACTTTCCAAGAAAAGAGGTATTTTTATAGTTATGCTAACAGTATTAAAATATTAATATTAAGAATATTAGAATATTAATATTAACAGTCTCAAAATATTAAAATCCAAAGTAATCTATATAGCGAAATAAAAACTGTAAAATTATCGTAGCAATCATTTCTAGAACCTTGACGAAAGGAAAGGTTTTCGCAACTATATTGTATCATAAATGAATTGTCGAACAAAGAATCGTACATCGTGTCGCTCGCGCGAGATTAATAAAGCGGGGAACGTTTCAAAGTCAGTCGTGGAACGTGTAATAATTCGGAGATGCTCGACGGCGTGGTGCGCACGTTCGTGACACCTACGGTATAGTTTGTTGTTCGCTGCGGCGATTATACCGTAATTGAATGTCAGGCATGAAGAATTAACCGGTTATTGAAAGGAACGATTTAGTAGCCGTATCTATCGCAGCTGTAATAAGCAATGATATACATACATACATATACATATATGTACATACGTGTGCATATGCATGCGCTGGTCTCTTCGTTTCTTTTTCACGGCAGTTCCAACTAAATAAACCACACATCGTTCGCCGGTATCTTTCTCGAATTACGGTCGAGTCGAACGCAAGCCGTATCGTTAAGAAACAATGTCACAACAACGCCGGTGAATTACTTGAATACAAAGCAGCAGGGCCGGCTAACTGGAAAACAATGAAACATCGCTCGACTACTTTATTACTTTTAACTGCCACTCGCGCGCGATTTCAAAACATATAATACGCTCGCGAAACCGAAGCGTTTCCTGAATCCTCGAGAAATCTCGTCTGCTTCCTTGCACAGAGGAAAAAACGATAAATCTCACCTTATTTTGATAAATAATAAAATCAACCAAATGAAATCTTTCAATCATTAAAATTAAATTAAATACAATTAAAAATAATCTAACTTCGTAAGAAATAATATAGAACTAAATAAATTGAAAACGCCTCTGGTATATAAATAATCGAAGAAGAGATCGAGAATAACAATTGGCAATCGAAGCTAGATACTTAATAATTAGGGCCTAATTAGCTTTCTATTTATGAAATCAAAAATATTAAATAATTTTATATAATGAAATCAAAATTACACAAGCAATTGGCACAACCTACTTGCTAAATAGAAAGTTAATTTTTTCATGAGAAAAGAAAACGAAAGGCGCGGCAATTGGTCACTACGCGGCAACCGGTTCCGCTACCCTATACGGCCAAAGCACATAAAATTTTAAAAACGATCACGAGTCGCCAAATTTTCTAAACCAACAAAGAGAAGACTTCTGTCTAAAGATCGTCGCTATTATCTGTCGTTCGTTCCCTAGGCTGTGCTCGTTGCGCAACTTGATTGCGATGCCGCAGGAAAAATGTGAGCAGGAAAGAAAGCGACACAAGCGGAATTAAAATAAAATCGCATTGCGCAACGGCGACTAACAAAATTGGAAAGAAAGTCGAGACGGCCGGTGGTAGGGCAGGCAGCGTGGTGATCTCTCGGTTTGCAGGAGAGAGAGAGAGAGGGAGGGAGGGGCGAGGAAAATTTCGAAATTCAACGAGCGAATCCGGAGGAGAGATGGCCGCGACAGGTTCACGCGTTCGCGGAATACGGTTCGGTCCGCTCGATGAATCACGGGCCGCTTGTACCGTTCGGTTTCTCGAAATTCCGCGTTCCCGCGGCGACGAACAAGAGAGCGAGAGAGAGAGAGATAGAGAGAGAGAGATAGAGAGAGAGAGAGGAAGAAGCAAACGACCGGGGCCAAAACCGGGGGGAAAGGGGGGGGGGCTGTAGGGCGAGCAGAAGGGAAACGGTGTGCGTACACGTAGAAACGGCGATATATAATATCGGTAGGGAAGACCTGTTATTCCCGTCGAATCCGGCGTGCCGTGTACCCCTTTCGGGCCGGCGTATTACGTTCGCCCGTGGACGGTAATGGAAGGAGTTTTGCATATTATGCAGGCCGCGTGCGGATTCTCTATGCATAATGAGGCGTGTCGTCGCCGGACTAAGAATAAAGCATTGCGAATGCGCTGTCATCCCGATATATTGTATGTGAACGTGGCCTCCTCTTCCTGGCCGCAATTATGCGACCGATTCCGCGGACTCCCGGCAACCCCCCACCACCGTCCGTTTACACGCTAATTATAGTTTCGATTGGCGAGCTCGCGCGAAACACCTTGACGATCGAGCCAGCGTCACGACGCCCTCGGCACCGACAGGAATTAACGATCGACGGCCCGCGGAACCGTACCAGCCCGGCCGCATACCAATAAGTTAATTAACTGCTATCCGCTAATTGTCGGCTAATACAATTCCAACCCTTTTTTTAATTTCTCCTTTTTTTATTAATCCCCGATTCGGGAACTCCTTCGACAGCGTCGTCGAATGCAGTTCGAACTCCGTGTTTCTCGATCGTCCTCTTTAACGACGACCGAGAATACGCGGCGATATTTTTACAAGAGCCGACAGGTTACGCGCGCGTGGGCATAATGGACGTTTGTATTGTAATGCGTCAGGTATTTTCGCCGGCCGATTATTATAATTCGCGTTTTCTTCGCGGCGTAAAAATTTTGACGCGGCCGATCTCTCGGATTCGCGGTTTCGTAGACGGGAGGTTGTCGTGTATCGCGTCGATGCCGATGTTTTATGTATCGGTAATTTCAGCTTTGTTCGAGGCCGTTGTTTTACGGCCGTTGTAAATGTTTAACACTTTGTAGAGGCGTTTCAGGATAATTAGAATATCGTCGCTTTAGGAGAACGTTCGGTACGTACTGTGACCCGTGGTATCGCGATAACATTCTTCGAAGATGTTCGTAGAAGTTGCACTGGTCAAACCGGAAGTCATCCTCGACATTCCATGCCGGCACCGTAATACCCGCGACTGCTCCGTCCTGAAAATTCTGAAACGAGAGACGGATGGAATTTAATGAATTAATAATATCGCACGATTAGCGGCAATTAGGTTTTATTCGCTCGATCGTGGATAAGGCGCGTTCCACTCGATGGAGGAATTTATTCGATCTTTAAAAATTGTTAACGGAGAGGAAATAGTGACAAACTATTCTGTGGTCTCGGTTGAATTCTTCTAACATTTATGATCATCCAAAAAGTGATGCTCTGAATTAATTAAATTATGTTTGGACAGGTGAGAGCAATTAAATGGAATTATATTTTGAACTGTATAAATTACATAGAATATTCTATGTTTGTTCTATGCATAATAAAAATATCCAAATATTGAAAAATATTGTGAAAAAGTGGTGAATTAGTATAGAGGACACTCTAACCCTTTGCACTCGAGTGGTGGCTCTGAGACGAGACCAAACATTGTTATATCATATGCCAAAATGACCATAACGTGCAATAGTTATATAAAATAAATTTAGCATAAATCAGAAAAAAACTATATTAAATTTAAAATTAAAATAGCTTCGAGTGAAAGGATTTAATTAAGGGCAAGAATATTGTGCTTTGTAAGTTCTCAAAAAAATTACCATAAAGAATATAATTAAAAAACAAGGCGAACACAAAGAAATCGTACGAAACAATGAGATCGATTAAGCGAGAGAAATGGCGGGTGTTCGAAAGGTTCCCGAGGTAGCGTTGAACTTTCCGGCGATTTTTCTCGCGCCTCGCCGAACGGCCGATAGGGATCGGATGAGTGTCGCGGGGGAGGGACGGCGTCCGCCATGCAAATCCCGCTTTAATTACCCATTGTTCGGCGGAGCGTACCCTCTCCCGTGTCCCGCGGACCGTAGAGAACGGGACAGGCAATACCGTTTTTATTGCCGAACGTATAAGCAGCTCGTAAACTGTTCGCGAGCCGATACGGGAAGAAGGAGGAGGGGGAGGAGGACCGGTAACTCGTTCCGAACGAGCCGCAATAATGCCCCGGCGAATACGTTGCAGCGATTAGTCGCGAACGGATGCAAATCCACGGCGACCGTAATCGTTTCCCGCTTCGATCGGGGCATCGCCGGCATTAAAGTCTCCGCGCGGCGAACGAGCCCGCAGCGCCGCGCCGCGCCGCGACGCGCACTGCCGCGCCTGCCTACAATTATCGGTGCTCCGAAGACGATACTACCGCGCTAAGTTATCCTTTCCTTTCCTCGATCTCGTCGGGCCGTTTCCGATCTTCGCTCGACTGTCGCCGCTTCTGGCGGCCTGCTTTCTAGAACCGGAAACAGCCGGCTGAAATTAATATGCAGGCGTCGAAGGAAGCTGCGTGCCGATTGCTAGCTTCGCGACGTTTTTCTTGTCGGGTTAGAGCATATGTTGAGCATATTTTTTTAGAGAGTGGACATGATTGGCTTACTAAATTTCTGTATAATTTCTGGACGATTTTCCGAGTGACTTATGCAATTTTTAGCTGAAGCTACGAAGCTGTAAAAATTGATAATAATACGGATTATTTTACCAAATGGTAGTCAGCTATTTACTTCTTCAGAGCGTCGAGCTCTGTATTGTAAAATAGATAAGACTTCTGCAAATTTTAGCTAAAGCTACGAAGCTCTAAAAATTGATAATAATTCGGATTTTTTTATCAAATGGATATAATCGAATAAAACGCTATTCATCAGAGCGCCGCGTTCGGTACTATAAAATAGATAATCG
The DNA here is from genome assembly GCF_028453695.1 of Augochlora pura. Lineage (NCBI taxonomy): Eukaryota > Metazoa > Arthropoda > Insecta > Hymenoptera > Halictidae > Augochlora > Augochlora pura. The sequence goes on along the minus strand of NC_135774.1, from coordinate 30,860,309 downwards.
GAAAGGAGATATTTCGTGTGCGGTGATTGGCTCAGAATTTGGCCAGTCGAAGAGAAACACTGGGATTAGGTGGCGCGTTTTCGGAACAAGTATTCGGCCAGGGGGAGGAGAAGAGCATTGTGTCCGCCGTATATGGCCGACGCGTCAGCGGAACGTGTTAACGGACGAATGAAGAGAGCCAGCGGCCACCGGCCGATCTCCCAATACCAAATACATTCTTTCGAAAAAGTCATATCCCGTAGGGGGCATGGTCGGTTCCAAACGATCGGCGAATTCAAAGGGTGGACCCCGGTTGGTCAAAGGGGACCGAACCGCGGAACGATTCCCGATTCGAACGATCGGCGTAAACGATAGGCGCGGTGGCTCGTCCATGATGCTGATCCTCTCTCTCTCTCTCTTCCTCTCTTTCCCTGTTGATTCTCTCTCTCCTCATCCCTTTTGGCATGGGACGAGGCAGAAAGGGTGGGGAGGCCTCCGTCCTCGGTTTGGTTTTCTCGTCACGATCCTGGCATGTCACTGTCGTGTGTCGTCGACTTCGTGTGCATACTGTCGGCCTCGGCCACTCTCGAGGAAGCTCCCTCGAGCCGATTCGAGATCGGGGAGAAGAAATCGTTACACTTCGAGACGAGAATGCATTCGCGGGAGGTCGATCGAGCCTTTATTCCTACGGCCGCGTCGCCAAACGATTTTCGCAACAGCCGCTCGGCTTAGAAACGATCGATTTCGAAGAGCATCGATGATCGTCCGTTTGCCGATCTTCTCGCGGATTTATAATACTTTGTCGACTGTCGATCGTGTCAAAATTTGGATCTTTTTATGCCCAAAGTGACGCAAAAATATTGTTAATTCCTATGACGATTTGACTATCATACAAGTGCAAGAGTGTTATTTTAAATAAGTAATATTTCTGTACTAGGTATATTAATGTTAGCTTGCAGATATTATTAATAATATTTCAGATATTATTATCAGATATTAGAAATTATATTAAATTATCAGAGTTGAGATTCTTAGATTTGCAAATTTCGTGAAACGTTCGATTTTTATGAAGCGATTTACAGCCGAAAATTTAAATATAACCTCGAGATAAAAATAAATTAAATTAAATTATTAGAACTGAAATTCTTATATTCCTAAATTTAATAAAACATTCTATATTTACGTAGCAATTAAATGAAGATTTAAATGTTCTATCCAGTATACGTAAGCGAGTTCTCGAAATTAAATGAAATTACAGCGGTGTACAATAATTGTATCTCGCCGTGTTTATGCAACAAATATTGAAGTAATCTTGCAGTTTTTGATTAACCTCCTCCGCAGCTTTTTATACGGCCGAGCAGCGAACGGGTCAATTCCTCATCATCTTTTCTATATATAAATATTGACGTTATTATTGACCGAGCCCCCGGGAGACCAATATTTGAACAGTCCTCCTCCATTATTGGCTCGCTGTTTTCTCTCTACGAACGCTCCTACCTGGGGCTAATCCGTGCAGGTGTCGCGAACCAGCTCCGTGAATCGTCACGCTCCGCGTTTTGTTAGCAAAATATCATCCCCTATTTTTAATCCTCCCGTGAATTCCGAACCGTTTTATTGGCGCGGGGTTGGGTGGACGAGAGAAAAAAAAAATAACGACGCGTCGGTAAATACGGGCCGTCGGGGGGAAAAAAAGCGTATTCCACGGACGGAATATCGGCGTCCCCCTTCTGCCGTCGCGACGCTCGTTTCGGATTGGACGAAACGTGACTTCCGCCCCCTGCGAATCATCCCTCTATGGCGGACGCGTGACGATGGAACAAGGCGAAACCTTTTTTTTTGTTCGCGAGGAAAACTTCCGGTGAATATCCATCTGTTATGATCTTGATGTGCTTGAAAATATATTTTTTATTCAATGATTTGTTAAAAAATATGGCGTCCGAGTAGCGAGTTATATGTCGAGTAAATGATAAATGTTAATTTCGAATTAATGTTAAGCGATATTTAATTATAATCAAGGCCATGTCAATTTAGACGCTGCACTGAATATAAAAAAGATAGTAATGCATCAGTATTAAATTTATTTAAATCTAATTTAATCAAAATCTATTTAAATTTAATTTAATCAAAATCTATTTAAATCTAATGTAATAAAAATCTATTGAATAGAAGAACGATTCTTTTCAGCTCGAAAACGCGAAATCGTCGAGCTCCTGCAGCAATAGAAAATTCGCGTCGCATCTGATCAACGATCAAACAATTATGGCAGCGAACTGTATCGAGAAATAACCGCGCGTTTAGCATTCAGAGAAACGATTTTTTCCGCTCTCGGCGCTGCGATTCGCCGGCCGTTTCGCCGGCAATAAAACGGCGTGGCGCGGAGAGGCGTATCCGGGCGAAATTGTCTGGCGTTCGCCGGCGCGATCACGCTCAATTTCGTCCTAACAAAACACACGGGCACGGGTGGCCAGGCTCGTCCGCGTGCCCGTCGACAATTGAAAAATAATATCCTCCGGTTTATTTAGCCGTGGCGATCGCTTCTCACCCCTCTCCCTCTCTCTCTCCCTCTCTCTCTCTCTCGCCGCTTGGAGGACGCGCGCCGCGGAGAGCTGCGGATAGTCGCGCGAGGACGCGCGACGGGGGATTAAAAATAATGTTTCGAGCGTGACTGACCAACCCCCGAAGGATTACGGGTCAAGCGTAGCACGCCGCGATTGGTCCGGGGGGTTGCAACCCCCGAGATTTTATTCGGCCCTCGGCAACTGCGAGCGCGTCGAGCCGGCGGGAAAAAATCCACCCCTTGTTGTTCTTCCCGCCTGCGTCGATTTCGGGGCTTGCGGAGCCTCCTTTCGCCCCCTTTGTTCCGTAATGTCTTTAATAGGGTCGGTCAATTAATCCCGGGTGTTCGAGGATTTCGTGACTCTATGGTCTAAAAGTTACATAGCATGGATTGCATTGTATGAATAAAATTGGTTCGGACACTTTAAGTGCAGAAAATCAACTCGAAAAATATCTACGATGTTTCAGTTGCTCGATTAATAAGAAGAATTAATTGAGGAATAACATTCGTGCGTTATTTCGATATTTTGAAGGGGTGGTTTTTCGCAACCATCTTGGAGCCTGCGAAGGGTTCCTTTGAAGTGCTGTAACTTCGCGAAAAAAAATCGCAGCCTCGTTCCTCTTTTTTTAAATTAAAGGGGAAGGATCGAACTTTATCCTCCTGCAAACCGCATCGCTGAAAAAAATTTTGCAAGGTCTGTGCATTTTGTCAAACTCGGCAATTTTTGATATGACGAATTCGAGCTCGCATTTGAAGGGTTACAATGGTGCTGCTGAATCAAACCTAAACTTTTTAAACTGCAGTCAAAATTATGTTAAAGCAGAAGCTTCAAGCTTCAATTTAAAAGCAAAATCATCATTTTACAAAGATTCTTCGCGGAGTTATAGTCAACCAAATTTGACCAAATCTCCATAACTTCCAAACGACTTCAAACACTCGCGTTTCGCGGGATTCTAAACAAGTTGAAACAAACCGCGCGCAAAATCATCGACCGCGGAGTATAACCCCCGACGTCGGGGTCATCTGTCAGCGGACCACAGCGTGGAAAACCGCCGCGGCACCAAGGTCAAGCCAGTCGAATCGAAACATCCAATTACGCCCCGGAGCGTTATCAAACGGCGCGGCGAAACGAATCGAAACGAAACGAAACGCGTCCGAAACGCAAATATGGCGCGAGCCCGAGGATCCTCGGGCGGCTCCTTCCTTTCCCGATGACGGGGCAGGTGCCGCGTGACGGCGAGAGAGGAGAAGGAAGAGGATAGAGGACTCTGTGGCACAGCTGTGCGGCCAAAGCGGACCGACGCGATGCGGCGAAGACGCGGAGAAGACGCGGAGGAGACGCGGAGGATGGTCCGCCGGGTCTAGAAGCCACGACGACGACGACGACGACTGTCACGTGTTCCCCGGTTACGCGTATAAGGTGTTCACCTGTCACTTAGACGCGTTCCGGGAACAGCTTCAATTACGCGGTCTCCCGCTGGAGCCGGGAACGCGATCGCTTTTCCCCCCTCCGCGCGCGCGCTTCCCCCTCGGTCCGCGTTATCCGCGCTATCCGCGCTCGTTATCTGCTCGCCGGGATCGACAGGCGTTTTCTGTCCGATCTCCGCCTCCGAGAGGAGGATCACGGCGATGCTTTTCCGTGGCAACGATGTTTAACGCGGCCGATCGCCCGCCGATCGGTACATTAAGGCGCGCGTAATCCACCTGGTAATTCGATCGATCGGCCGAGTGCCGCGCGAATCGCCGCCGCGCCGGCTCCGTTGCCGATCGGTTTATCTCGCCGCGGAATCGCCGGCCGTTTCCCATGATGCCGGTCCTGTTTAGAGAAACTACGCCGAGACCAGATCTCTCTACGCGGTGAACCTGATCTATGTACCCGTGTGGAAACTTCGTGTGCTCGCTACCGAAGTGCGGAATCGCCTGCGACTTCCTTTGATGGGGATTTTAGAGAGAGAGAGAGAGAGAGAGAGAGAGAGAGAGAGAGAGAGAGAGAGAGGCGGGCTGCGCCATCGGCAAGGAAGTCGTGCGATCCGACGAGGCAGATTGTTCTAGGTCTCTCTACCCTTGCCGACCGGTTTAATTAACCTCTTAGACACCGCTGGATTTTGCGCAAATAAAGTTTTTCATAACTAAATCTCTCTCATCACTAATTCTCTCGCTCTTTCTAATATATTTACAACCGAACGCGGTTATTTATAGAGTTATAAGGTGGTTTAGGTTAGGCTTCCAGGATAGGAAATAGCCCTCCGCAATTTATTTCACAACTATTACACGGTAGATTAATTAATCGTTTCCCCGATAGAACGAGATCCTCTAGATTTAAGAAAAAAAGCAGAAGAACCAATCTTCGCCTCGATTTACAAGAAATAAATATCGTTCCTATTTACCACTAACTAGATCATGCATGAAATGGATGCATAGATCTCGTACCGAAATCAGAAAGATCGCGTTATTCCCGGCGATTAAGCTAGTACGACCTCTTAATATCCAGTCCGGAGGTTGTCAGGGAGGAAAATTACGGTGTTCCTGCGCCGATCGTGTATAAGAACCGAATTAGCATAAACCTCCCGGAGTCCGATAATCACGCTGCCCGGCATGATTGAAATAAACGCCGAGGCTCGAAGAAAAAAAAAAAGAAGAAGTGTACCGAAGCTCACGAATCCGGAAGCTCCGGCGGCGTTTCCTTTCGGACAGCGGGAAGGAGAGCTCGGTCGAAACGAGCGTGTCTCGCGCGGCTAATCGACGGATTCAATTAACTCCGATTAATAACTCATAGGCTAATTGCGTCCGCGTCCGCGTCCGCGTCCGGTCGATCTCGTTCCATCTCGCGGAATGGTGGAACGACGGGGCGAGAGGAAGGTGAAAAAAGGAGCGAAGGGAGGAGAGAGGGAGAGAGAAAGAGAGAGAGAGAGAGACGACGGGGGGTATCCGGGCCTAATCTATCGGAGCCTTTTACGTTCCCTGTTAAATATAATTACGATTATTGGCGGCTCGCGCGCGCGGCGATTCCGCTGTTTTCGCCGCGCGCGTCTCCGCGGCTCCGCGGCTCGCGGCGCAGGAAATTGGATACACGCTAATGGAAATTAATACCGCGATTGTGCTCGCGCGCTGGCGGCTTTCTCTCGGTGCGTCGATCCTTGAATGCCCGGCCGCGACGGCCGTCTCGAGACGACGCCGGGACCCGCCGGGTTTTATCGTAATTAAACCGACGCCGGGACATTGTCGCAATTTATTGAACCGCGTTTCCATAAATCGGGCCAAGATGGCCGCCGTCGGGGCTCTATCGCGCCGCGTTCGCGTCGCGTCCTACCCCCCGGCCCCCTGTTATTGGCCGGGATTTACGCGGAGACGATCGGTCCGCGCGTTAATCGCCAACCGGGAATCATCTCTGGCCTCGGGTTTTATGAATCCGACCGGCGCGCCTTTAACGACCCCACGAAACAGACGATTCCGGAGCGATCTCTAATCTCGCGCGATCTCCTGTCCTTCGTTTTATTCGTTCCTCTTAATGAGCCTTTGACCGGCTCCGGTCGCTTGTCGAACCGAGGGATTAGGCTTGGCGATCCGAGACGGCGAATCTTCTTCCGAGATCCTTTTACTAATTGCGTGCCTTGCTAAAAAGCGTTCGGGTGTCAACTAAAAATTATGTCGACGCCTATACCTGTGTCGGGATTATTCTGAAGGCTGTGAATATTCGAGATGTTGTATCTTGATTTTATTACAATATTCGTGCGAAAAATGTTATTCTTATTATAGAATAGTTTGTAGAATTTTTATGTAATATGAACGCAAGTTTAAGTAAGGAATTTACAGTTATTGTATATCTACTTTTATTCCAGTGACTAAGTTCTGTATAAAAGAAACGTAGAATTTTATCAAATCTTCACGCTTTAATAATATTTTCTTCAACTGAATGAAAATGTCGAAGCTATTTTATCATATTCTTACCCCGTGGAAATCTTAATAGAATTAAAAAATTACAATGCTGATTCACGTAAAAATGTCTTCACTCGGTCATGAAGGATTTAATTTAAAACGAAAAGATCTCCTCGTTCGATAAAAAGAATAACCCTTCTATTTACTAAACTCTACATATCACCGTAACAAGAACTAATACGATATTCTACACGAGAGACTTGAGATTCGCTAAATCCTTTAAATCCGTAAAAAAGTGAATTACAGATAAACGTCGAAGGTCCAACTAGAATATAGTAAACCGTGGGCTGGGAGCACGTCCCGGAACAAGCCATCGACAATTGAAACCGGACGCGGCGGCGGCGGCGTCGGCGGCGGCGGCGTCGGATCGATACAAGAATTTCTCGCAAGTGGCCTCGACGGGGGCAGGAGGCATCGGCAATCTTCGCCGTAGTATAAACGGTCGCCTAATCCCGGCCGGGGTGTATAACCGTCTGCCAAATACCACGAGCAATTAGCCGCGGAATTAATGGAGAAGCAGGCGAAACCGTGGCCGGAGACCACGGGCGAAATTTCTGGGGCTCCCCCGGTGTGCCCCGGGGAACTTTTCGAGGATTGTGGCACTTAACGGATGATTAAGAGGGCAAATAGAGAGCGGCCCGGTTAACGACGCTGTAGTATCCATCTCCCCCCTCCCCCCCCCCTCTGGAAAGCCTCGCCGCGCGACCCGCTCTCTCCCTAACGCTCCCGGCAGGACCCTCGCGGAGGCACGGTTTAATCGAGTTACCCCCATTTCGTAATCGCCCTCTGTCCCCGACACCGACACACCGACGCCGGTTGCCATGGTGACCGCGAGCGGTCCTGAAACCCGATTGGCGGATCTTGACGCACGCGGAAACCCTGCGCCACCCCTTTCGCCGCGTCCTACCGGCCAGGATCAGCTCGTCGCTTCTGCGGCCGACCCTTCGACCCTCGCCCTTCACCCCTTCACCTCCCCGCCGTCCCTCTCCTTCTCTAAATGTCTCCTCTCTGTCCCTTTCCGCCTCCTGTCTCATCCGCACCCCGTGTCTTTGCCCCTTTCTATACCCCCTCTGTTCTACCCCAGATCTCTTTCCATCCCCTATGTCTTTCCCTCGATCCCCCCTCGCTCTCTAACCCCTATCTCCTTTCCTACCCTCTGTCTCTTTCCCCGAGTCTCTCTCTCCCTCTTGCTCTACCCCTCGTGCTCCAACTAACCCTATCCCCTTTTCCCGCCCTCTGCCACTTTCTGCCTCCCCGTTTCTCTCTGCCAACCTCTCCACCCAACCTCTCCCTTCCCCGTTCCTCCAACCCTCTCACGCCGTCGCCCTCCGTCCCACGTTTCCGTCCATCCGACTCTCTCTCTCTCTCTCTCTTTCCGAGCCCGCGCGACCAGCTAAAGGTGGATTTACACACTCGAGCCAGCTGGATTTACACTCGGTTTAACCGAGTTTACCCTCCGTCACCGGGCCGCGCGCGCGCGCGCGCGCGTAGGTGAGAACCCCGCGATATCCAACACGACAGTATTTTACGGGGGCGCGCGGGTTGTAAAAATCGCATAAAAGACTCCGAACAGCACGGACGATTTATGTCGCGCGATACCGACGGACAGATTTTATTCGACCGACCGCGCCGTTTCGAACGCGGACTCGGACGAAAACGCGCGCGGACCCCCGGCTCCGTGGGAACCCGTGTTCTTCGACGGGAACGGGAAACGAGCCGGGCGCTGTTATTCGCGGCGTTCCTTTTTTTTTCAGTCCGTGCCGGTTGGACGACACTATGTTGTCTGACAAATGGTAATCGGGCTGCCGGGATACTATGTAGTCAAATCAGTTTTTTAACGGGGCGGACAGCGAGACGCGGCGGGCACAAAGGTACACTGGGAAAACGGGGTGATTCGTTTGGGTGGAGAGGATGGCCGGACAGTCATGGTGTATTGTGATCCGTTTTGCAACAGTCGGTGCTGGACTTTGGGCGAGATTGTTGCGTTTGAATGTCGCTCGTTTCGTTCGTTTGATATGCGTCGGTGGGATGATATATTTTTGGTGACAAGATTTTGTTGCGGCTAAATGTTAATTTTAAAATCGTTAGATACAGTAGAAGCTTTAATTCGTTGAGCGCCGCGTCACTCAAATATGAGGACAGTAATTTCTGACCAATCGTGAAAATTAATTTTTGTTGTGACATATTTGAACAAATTAAATTTGACTAGAATGTTCCGGATGCGAAAGAGTTCAATTAATTACTGATCAAATTACCTTGCTAAATTAATCTTTACTTCTCGCAGTCCATGCAGACAATTTCTTCTTTGCATGCAAAATCCGCAATGCAGCTATAATAAATAATTCCCCCGTGTTCTCTCTAATCAAATTATTCCCCCGAACGGCCTCGAAAAAGGCGAATTAGGCGAACGGTTAGCCAGCCATAGACAGCTTAACGCGAGCCACCCTCGTACCCGATTCGATTCGACGATCGAGCCCCGCGCACAAAGCATGTTTCTAAACAGTTTCTGTCGCCGGATGATCCGTCGATGATGCTGCACGCGTGATCTCACCGTTTAATCCGGGTCTTGTCAAAACCGCGTCCGATCCTCTGCAAGCCAAACATCCGCGCCCCGTTCCTCCACCACCGACCACCCCCTTCGCAGACGTCGCCGACAATGCCGATTTCACGCGTTGATAGCTCGAAAATGGAGGCCATTCAACCCTTCTTCTCTGGCAAGAGGAAGCGCGGTGCCGGGACAATGTGTATCTAACAGTCAATTCGGGGACAATGTCGGGGCCCCCCCGGATCAGCCCTTCCTTTTCATCCCCCTTTTTTTCCGCGGCGCGGCGGGGTTCCGCGTCATCGACACGGACCTTTTGTAACCGGATACACACACTCTCTCTCTCTCTCTCTCTCTCTTTGCTCTGGGGTGGCTTTCAGACGAGCAGCCCCGGGACCGGCTTCTCTCTAACTAGTTGCCACTTAATTTGGCAAGATCGAGGGTCGGACGCGCGTCCCTCCTCGGCTCGGCTCGGCTCTGCTCGCCGAATCGATAGGCCGACGAAATGACGCTCGGCCCGCTTACGCTTTATTGCGGCGTGATTCGCGATGCTTGCTCTTCTTTTTATTCGTTCAACCCCTTGTTCGAGCCGCCGTTCTGTTTGCCGACGGATTGCGTCTTTGATCAACCCTTTTGCACGGACGTAGTTTTTCGTTAGACATGCATTTCTGAAGGAGTATATTAAAATATTGAATTCTGTTACATTACACCAATATTGCTTGAAGTGAACAATAATATTAAGGCTTTTTTTACAATATATAACATAAATATTGCGCAATACATAATTAATCAAATGAAAGACCGTAAAGGGTTAAAGACTCGCTCGCGAACCGCGGAGAGAAAAAGGCGAGGGATGAATTATTTAGCCGATTGAACGTATCGAAAATGGTAAAGGGTAGACAGAGAGGTAACCGTGCGAAAATCTGTTCGTGTTCCAGGTGAAAGTCTGGTTCCAGAACCGGCGAACGAAGCACAAGCGGATGCAGCAGGAGGAGGAAGCGAAGGCTCAACAGCAATCCGGCGGCGGCGGAGGTGGCGGCGGTGGTGGAGGCGGCGGAGGCGGCGGCGGTGGTGGTAACGCGAACAACAACAGCAACAACAAGAACACGCATCACGTGAGCAAGTGGCAGCAGGAGACGGGCGACTACCACCACGAGGAGGAGGAGGAAGAGGAACACATCGATCCGGAGGCGGAGGAGTGCTCGAGTGGCTCCGAGGCGTAGCTAGACGTTCTCTGCCTGGACTAAGGCGCCGGGAATCCCGTCTGATCGACGAGAACGCCGACCGATCGGTCCCCGACCGGCACACGGAACCGTGCCCGCGCGGATCGATGGAATCGCGATCCTGGCAGAGAACCAGCGTCAACCAACGCCTGAAGAAACAGTGTCGAACGCCTGGGAATCGCGTGACAGTTACGGAAAGAGGCGGACACCTTTCGGGAGCATCGTCTCGGAACGAGACACATGCCGGTTCTGACGAGAATCATTCGATCGACGTTCCTTATACAATTAGTCGGATTTTCGATGTGGAAAATCGTTTCGTCGACGCGGACGCGACGACAGAACTCGCTAGCGGATGTGTTCGCTCGTTTGTCATCTACAGGAAGTTTCATGTTCGGAAGCAATTTGAAGCTATTAGCGAAATTTACAGCACTCAATTTGAAGCGTAGAAAGTGCACCTTTACAAAAATTATTTAACTCAAACCGCGTCTACTTTTCATACGCGATGCTATATTTTGCTATATTTTTCATACCTGATGCTCCCGTCGCGATCGAATATTTCCTCGTCAGAGCTGGTAAACCTGGTCGGAGAAGTTCCAAAATCTCTCAGCAACTTCTGCCATCCTAAAGGAGACATGCTCCCTGGCAAACCTCAGTACAGAGGCGACCGAGAATGAGAACCGAGAATACCAAAACGTTTCGGAAGCGGTCGAAGCTTTTAACATTCGGCAAAGGTCGCGCAGAGTGCGAAGACGCGGGCGAAATCCAAAGAAGAGCAGCAAGACGAATCGGTGCGAGATCCGCTCGCGAGCAGCTCGAGCGATTGAAGAACGCGACGGTGCAGTTCCAAAAGCAGCTCGAATCGCTGGAATCGAAGAACCGGATCTCCTCTACCGGCGGTCGACGAGACCGACGGTGTCTCTCTGGAACGGAGCATCCCCCGACGGCAGTCGCGCGAGGTTAGGGGAGCCTCGGAAGCTGGCTAATGGAGGCATTGTTCCGCGGGAACCGAAATGGACGTGTTTCCGGCGGAGACGGGGACGCCGCGTCTCCTTCTCCTCGACGGAATCGCCGGCCTGGTCCTTTCTTACTTTTACCATAGTTCCTCAGTCGACGCTGAACGCACCTTGAATCCTTCGATCGGGGCTTGAAACGGTTCCGATTACAACTGTTGCAAACTGTTCGCGATTCGCGCGGTTTAAAAAGATCCTTTTCGATCACTGCTCCGGAAAACCGAATTATTGTCTGTCTCGGTTATAATTACGAAATGGCTCTAGAATGGATTTCTGCATATTTTTACGTTTGACGCAATTCCATCTTAGAATACTAATTTTCCAGTGTGACAAGTAGATTGCGGATTTGATGTATTTATGACTCATAAATTACTTGAACTGCGCGACAATTTTTTTCACACATTCATTCAGCAATCGTCGAGTTAAAATTGAATCAATTCGTTCCATAATAAAGCATAATATTTCGAGAAAAAAGCGAAATAAAATCCAGCCGAGTACCAAAAAATCAATCGTTCTAGAGCCATGCCACAACCTATAACAGGTCGAAACAATAGAACCGGGACAGACAACGAAACGCTCGGTTCTCCGCGCAGCGGTTGAACGGCAGCAAGGTTTTTTCGTTCGCCGGAATCGATGGTTATAGCAGCTTTCGAGCCCGCCAAGGACGCAATCAGCCCGAAAGAAAAAAAAAAGGGGGCGGCTTCCGGCCGTTCGATCGTTGTCGACGCGTCCGCGCAGTTGCATCTTGCCATAGAACACATTGTACCCCTCCTCCCCGTTAACCCACCCCCGGACGACCCCGTCCCCGCCCACGATCGTGTAAATAAATAACCGAGAAGAATCGAAGACTGTGGTCCGTGGCTGTGACCCATGGATCGGCCATCCCCTGCGTCCTCCGCGAAGGACGGGAGGGATCTCTTTTAATCCGAGGTATAGAGAGTGTAAATAGCTGACGATATGACGGAGAGCGAAAACGATAGCGTGCGTGGCTGAGCGGATGAGATTGTGTTTACGTGCGAGCGTGTGCCTGCGTGCGTGTGTGTGCTGGAATGATTGTGTCCGTGTAATTGTGTCGCGGAGAGGGAGGACAGAGTGCCAAATTTCGTACCCTTAGGGATCATCCCAGTGTAAACTCGAGTTGTACTTGCGATTGTATTTAACGTCGTTGTCCCACGAGCGACCAGTATTCCCCTTTGTCGATCGATGTCTCCGAAAATGTACTGACGATTTAAATTATTGTATCGATAGAGCGTTAGAGGGCGGCTCAGAGCGCAGCCGATCGTTCCCCGAGGAACCGTTATCCTCGAGCCATTCCCGGGCCCCCGCGAACCATCCCACGCCTCGCGGGGGCACCCGGAAATTATATCCTTTCCGTCGGCGTGAATCGATCCAAGCGAGATTCGAGAGAAATCTTGAAACTCCCCTGGATCGATCAATGGCGCCCCGATTCTCGCGGTACGATCGGCTCCGCGCGCGGCCCCGTTTTTGTATATAGATTGTATATAAAAGAATTGTGATTTTACTCGACGTGCAAAGGCGTAGGATTGTACGATCATCGGATGACTCAGTTCGTGTTCTAACGATATAGCGAAATAAATTATATCATCTCTTCACGATACACCTGCCACGTGTTCTGTCATTTATTTCAACGCCTTCTTATGCGCGCCATGGATTGAACTGCAGATTTTATGCGCCGACAACGAAAGCAAATAAATCCGATACGATATGGAAAACGAATTGAGAGAATTTAAGGACAATGGCACACTATTTTCTACCGAATGCAAGTTAGAATCGAAGAATTAATTTCCACCAAAGGAATGGACTATAATGTGTTTATTTCACAGTTAAATTGACAATAGTTAATAGATAAATATAATATATTGATTTTTAAAGCTTCGATTGACCAGAATGAAGAGTCGACTAAATACAGCTCTATACGGAACGTGTTAAAAGGAACAAGACATTTCTATTTGTCTTCTGTTTCTACAACAAACTCGAACAATTTTAATTCCATATAAAAGTCCTAATTTGCCTACTTGAAAATTAAATTCCGCCTTTCCAGTAATTAAAATTGACGACGAGCGATCGGAACACGCGTGTTCTACGCAGGCAAGAATAATAGGCCGGTGAAACGTCGGGAGGATGCTTCCAGCGTCGGTTCACCTCCAAGTCGATCATTTAAACGCCACGGAATGATTGCAGCATGCAAAACGTTTTCGACGGTGGTTATTAGTCCGCCGACAAATCGTTTTCACGGAAGTGTCCTTTCGCGGTGCGGTGTGGTGGCCCAGGCCTCCGCGTTTCGCAATCCGCCGGCCGATTCTTGTCGATAATCGCTTTATAATCGCCGCTCTCGAGACGAATAATTACGCCGGCTTCCCCGGCCTGACTCCCCCGTAATTAAGCCGGGCCCGTGTCTGTTTTCGTGGCCGAAACAACGGATATGCAGACACGCCGAGACTACAAAGAGTCATTATTTGCGCCGGTTCCATCCTTGGATTCCGTGCGCGGCCGGGCCGGACCTTCTTCCGCCCTACCCCTCCTCACCCCAGCCTACAGTTCCGAGTGCAGGAAACGTACTAACTCGAGGAAAAAGATACGACGCCGCCGCCATCTTGTTTAGCGGACGCTCCGCTTCGAGATTTAAATGTTTCATATCTTTCAAACGAATGAAGATATTTGACTGGGACTTTGTGTATAGCTGATACTCGATGGCAAAATACAATCGGCGATGTCTAGATTGTTTTGTATAGTCTATTAACCCTTTTTAATGGAGTGGCGAGTTTGAGGCGCCATTGAAAACTGTTATACTATTCTTCAAAATAATTGCATTCAAAATTGCAGTCAAATATTTTTTACTCTAGGGTTTCTATTTTAGCAGAACGGTGCTAGACTCGTGAATGTAAATTTGTAGAATTGTTTGACCGAAATAGAAATAATTTCTGACGAAGCAGATTCTACGTATAACTCGCGTGACATTTTTACGCCGCCGGAAGACGCGACGTAATTAAACGTTCCATTAAACGTCGCCGTGGAAATAATTAAACGTCGCGGCGCGGCGCGAGTAGATCGGGGTTGCGCGAGGATCACCGATAAATTAATCGGTTCGATTAATCGCCGCGAGTTGGCGCACGGTTCCGGTTAGAATCGGCCGCGGGGCGATAATTAACCGCGTTAATTGGAACGTTGACCGAGGACCGGCAATTAAACCCAGTGGGGGGGATATGTCAAATCGACGCGGCCCTCGATCGGCAATTAATAGAACTCATTGTTCAGCGGCGTCCGCCGATTCTCCGCCTGTTATCCGCCCGTTCTTTGCCTGTTCTTCACCCGTTATCCGCCCGTTCTTTGCCTGTTCATCGCTTGTTATCCGCCGGTTTCCCCGATCGGCGACTCCGCAGCGGCCCTCCCCGTTTCAAAAACGGCTCATTAATATTTCTGGGCGTGGCGTACGTATTCGATTATTACCCGTTGATCCGGCAATTAGCGGCGTGCCACGGGTCCCTATCGATCCCCGGTATCTGCCGGTAATCTCGGCGTGGTACTGTTCCGTTTGGTAGGGCGCTGAAAAGTAACGGGTTCACGGGAGGAGAATGTTGAAATCACCGATGCTCGAACACGGTGTTCGACAGGCCTCGCTTAATTGGGAGGAGGGAACCACGGTGTCTACAATTCCCCGTTCTGCGTGTGTGCATATCGGCGCAACTGTAATTATCCGTTGCCCGGAATTTTTCGGGACGATCGAATTGGAGCGCGAACACGTTTCCCGGCGTCCCGGGAACCTTTCGAATGTGATCCTTTTTGCGGAACGCCTCGGGGAAGGGAGGACAGAAATTCAGGGAGCAAAATGACTGTCTTCAAAGTCGACCAGATGAATATTTTTTCTTTTACAGGCGTTAGATGGATCAGTCATTTAAACTAGACTGTTTATTAAACAATGAGCTCAGTTTTGTATATTGTTTCAGAACTGTGATAATATTGGGTTGATTTAAACTCTGCATGATTTATATACAGTATAAAATAAACGATAAAGAAATGTATATGAAAGTCTCCGTTAGAAATATTTATATAACATTGAATATTGTAAAAGAAAGAATCAGAAATCAGGCATTTCGACTGGTTCGTTAATTCTAGTGTTAAAGACGACAAAGCTCACAGTTCATCCAACACTTTCTTCATCGATTATTTAACGAACCAATCGCTCAAAAAAATTCACAAGAATTCGATTCACTCGAACCAATTTTCAAAGACTTACTCCGCGCACTTGAAATCCGCCAGTTTTGCGCGTCTATTTTGAGAAATATCCCTGGCAATTTCCGCGGAAGAGAGGCAAATCGCTGGATTTGCGGAGGATATTTGAAGAGCGTACCTCGGAGGAACGAGCAGCTCCACCTCCGATAAGGACACGCGGCGCGATGCGTCAGGCCGTCCCTGTCCCTCCGATAAGGACACCTCGCCGCGAACAGGATCCGCAGCGGCGAAGGGAGAGGACAGGTGAGCCGAAGGGAGGAGGTAAACGTGCTCGTTGGCGAGGCACGTGAGAAGGGGAGAGAGAGAAGGCGAGAGACATAGAGAAAGAGAGCGAGAGAAAGAGAAAGAGAGAGAAAGGAGGGGGGAGAGAGGGAGACGGTCTGGCCGGCAGGGTGGGGGTCGTCGAGGGCCGCGAGTTCAGAACTGCTAATTATGTAAATTGCCGGTGTTGCAAATTACCCTCACAGTTTGCGTTCATTCTGCACACAATCCACACGGGTCCCTGCACACCTCGCAACGGAATCCATCCACTCGGATACTGTTACTTCCTTCGAGAAAGAGACGGACGAGACGCGGACCGGGACGGGACGGAGAGAGAGAGAGAGAGAGAGAGAAAGAGATAGAAAGAGAAAGAGGAAGAGTAAAAGCGAGAAAGAGAGGGAGTAAAAGAGCGAAAGCGAGAAAGAGAAAGAGAGAGAGGGAGGGAGGCCTGAAGGGACCCAGAGGATCCTCGGGCCCCTCTGGACGGAACGAGATCCTCCCGGTTCCCCTGCCGACGCCGGTCGTTCGTCATAACCGGTACTCAGCGACGAGCGTGTACCCCGGGTACAGTGTTTTGCCGCATGAAAACCTCGCCTCTGATGGATATTTTCATTGCCGACCGGGCCCCGATGACACTCGCCCCGCGGTGCAGGCATCGTCCCCCGCCGCCAGACACCGATTCCAAGGTATTTCAGGCCAATTTCACCCATCTCCAAGCGATTTTTCCACCGCGCCGAAGATATTTCGTTCGCGGAACTATGTGTTTAATTTAACCCTTATGGCAAACCGGCCGCTCGTTTACCATGATCGCTCCAACAGTTTTTGGTGCTGCGAGAACATCGAATGCGTCGATCTGTCCGTTTCGAGGAAAAGATTTACGCGGACACTATTCTGTATTATACTGTACAGCTTTCTAAGTTTTCCGCGTTCTTCGCGTAACAGTTCCAGTGCAAAGTGCAGTGCGTAGCATTTGGAAATACTGCTTTTTGAGAGTATTTACTACAAAGAGTATTTACATTGTTATTGAGAATCGTTGATAATATATTCGATCATTCTATGGAATAGCAAACTGGGTCAAAGGTCAGAGAACGAGGAGGTCTAAACAGAATCCTGTGACTCATTTGTAATTGCATATAAAATTAGAGAAAATCGTTCTGACTTTTCCATCTTCCTCGGTGTATAAAATGAGTCAGGAACGACTGACTCTGCCGTCACAATGAAAACTGTTGTGATGCCATCGGATGATTACTGATAGAGAAGTGCATTTAAAGTGCAACGTGATGTCAGAGATCAGACGTTGGCCATGAAAATACCTAGCCTTTGAAAACAATCCTAGCCTCTTCAGATGGATACCTTGCGTATGTGAAAGTAATTTGTAAATTGATTCATTTCTAATTGAATTTTTTAAAACGTAAATTTTGACTAGCGATCATTACAAAGAAAAAAATATAAATTATTCCACCCAATAATTCTGACAAATTAAAAATAGAATAAAATCCGCATTCGTTAACAATTCACATGTTACGATTGATAAAAGGCTCTAGAGATGGTAATTTGCCGCCGTGTTAAAAAACACGTGTACCTAAAAACTCCTAGTGTCTTCCTTCTGGTATCAGAAAATTGCCTAAAAAATAATGATTTGACTTCAGCATCCTCTAAGCGCCAAAAGAAAGCGACAAGGTGCGTCCATCGTCCTGACACGTCGCTGGTTATTAAGACGTCAACGGAGGAAGGGATTCCTCGCCTCCGCTATCCGAACCGAATTAGTCACGCGCTGAACGGCGGCGCTGGCGCGTCACCCACCGTGGGTCGCATTAAACGATATCGATACTCGCAAGGTGTACACGCGATTCCTCTCGCTGGCCGGCGGCGCCAAACTGTTTCTACGACTGCGCCACGGCTCCGAGGAATTCCTGGGCAGCTACCACCGGGGGTAATGATACGGTATTCCACTCAATCATATCGACTCCACGATGAGTTCTTTAATAGGGCCGCGCGCGGCACGGCACGGCCAACCAACCAACCAACCAACCAACCGGTTTCTACGATTCTCCTTCACGGTACCGTCGATCCACCAAAATAGAGCTAATGATATAGCATTTCGAGCGGTCGTATTAATTCCGCGAGGACGCTGAATTTCATTAGACCTCGATCGCGTTCCATGAACCACCATGGAAGCGGTGGGTTCCATCAACCACTTCTTGGCTATCGGCCGGTTCCACGGACCGTCGTACTGCCTCGTAATAACACCGATCGCTGTAACGATCCTTCTTACTCCCCTCGCGCGCTTTCCGCTCGATTGAACGATTTTTGTCGTAACCTTGGTTTCGATGGGTGTAGATGCCGGGTCTTGCTTCTGGATAATGATTTCCAACGCTCCTCGATGGTAATGCGTTAGTCTCGCCACGGTGGAGCACGACGAGATCGACGATCCCGCGAATGACAACGTTTCGCGCCGTTTAGGAAGGGTTTATCGAATTTCTTACGCCGGATTCATGGAGCCCGTGGCGATTATGGGACCCTGTTTCCTACTAAATAGTACTTTTCGAGTCAAATTAAAATAGACATTCTTAAAGTCAAATTAAAATCGACATTTTTAAAATCAAAGCGTCTCCGGCCGCAAAGGGTTAAAATATTTAAAATTCGAGTACTCTGCGCAGAAGTTATCCGTCTGCGGCGAATGGGGAGGGGCCGTCTTAATTGTCAACGGTGGCGTAGGGTCGCCGAGGTGTTCCGGACACCGCGGAAGCCGGCGGTCAGTTGTCATTGTCATTCAAATAGAGCCGGCAGCCCCGCGGCTCGTATTTAGGGACACGAAACGGTGCCTTCTCGGAGCCGTACGTAAATTAGGGTGGATAAGTGGCGCGTACACGCCGTCCACGGCGGTCGGATGAAGAAGTTCGCGGCACGAAGGATGCGCGGCGCGGTTCTCGGTTCCCCGGCTCGTTCAGGAAGCGCTTGATGCGCGGGGTAATTGACGATTCCGCGTCCCGACCGCGCCGCGTTCCTGCATGCTGACGCGCCCCGCTCTCGAAAGCGATTTTTTACGGCTCACCGTGATTTTATTCGACCCTTCTCAACCTTGGCGATAAAGACGGTCCTTGTTCTCTCGAACCGAGGAATATATTTTTTCGAAATTAACTGCCTCGGAACTTCCGTGAAATTAAAGCAATTCGTTTAATCATATAAAAACGTGGGACACCCTTTCGACCTTCTTACACGCTACTGATCCTTATCAAATTTAGTACGTGGAATATATTATTGCAAAATCTGGTTTTTATTTTTGTAAAATAATTTTACATATGGTCGACGCGGCGGTGAACGCGTTGAATTTTTAATAAAATAAAGATATTGGTTGCGATCTGTGCAAACACTGCAAATAGAAATTTAAAAAAAATAGAAATAGAAATTTCTTATTGACACTAGGACTATCACAGTAAAATGACTGGTTTCTCTAAGATGGAAATTGTACAAAATCCAGATGAGTAGCATTTTTTCATATTTTTAACGCGACGCATATAGTTCGATTCAATTGTATTGTATGTTTAATATCAGCCGAACGGATATCTAAACCGAGTAATACCATCGGATCGCGAGATCTCCAAAGGCGGTTTCACAGAACAGATTTTCTCTCTCGAAGCGTTTAAGCGGCGAATCGTGTTCTGGTTACAGAAAGTCGCTGTCCGCGGTAGTTCTGCGAGCGGTGCCCGGGATAATCGGGCCGGAATCTCGGCGGATCACGGCCCTGAAACTATTACGTGCCGTTTTCACGTGCCGCGAACGCTTATTCGACGCTCCGCCCGTCCTCCCGTCGCCGTAATTAGATGGACAGAGGGACGTGGAAACCGGCTCCGCCGATGCCCGCTAATGTCTCCTAAACGTCGCCTGCCGGCGCACGATCACGGAAACCTCGGCGAAATCGATTTTCCTCGCGCCCTATAAGCGCCCCCTTTTGTTTAGAATAATAGTAATCGACACGCCACGGCGTGAGCGCGCCTCCTCTGTGACCTACCTCGGCAAATTGTTCGCGTTGCGTTCGTCGCTAATGTGTTACGATCCAAATCACCCGTATTTACGTGCTTTGAGCGATTTTTTGCTTTCTAGTCGCCATTCGAGTGGCTAAAGGGTTGAAGAGCGTTGTTGCATTATTTTCGAGATACTAAAATTATATTAACCCGTTTAAATATTGAATACAACGAGTCAGACTCGTGACGAACATTTCGCGCATTATAAATGTCACTGTAAATTATTTCTATTAAATTTTAAATTTCTATTAAAAATTGAAATAAAATTTTCAGAAACTGAAAAATTGGTATACGGCGTCCCGTGGAAACGCGTTGATTTTTCCCCGGCTAGATTCCGGCTGGCCCACCGCGACGCGTCGGTACCGGCGACGCGGGGCCGCGGCGAACACGCGTGGAACATTTGTCAGACACTTTAGGACCTGTCGGCCCATTGTTTTCCCATCGATTCTGGCTCGGAAAGCACGGCTTTAACCGATGTTTTACACGCTCGATTCCTGGAACCGGATCCACTCCATCTGGGATCCCAGGCTTGTGGCATCCGAGTTGCACGTCCGTCGAGAAAACGAGAGAAAGAGACACGCACGTTGCGACCGGCCGGGGAGCGAGAACCGGGCGAGCGAGACGGAGAGGACGGCGCGAGGAAACGAGCAGAACAGAGGGAGAGAGGAGAGGGGAGAGAGAAAGAGAGAGAGAGAGAGAGAGAGAGAGGGACCGAGAGGGACCGAAAGAGATCGTGAGCTCGAGAGAGAAAGAGAGAGACCGAGAGGAACAAAGAGGGACTGAGAGAGATCGAAAGAAACAAAGAGAGACTGAGAGGAACAGAGAGGGATCAAGAGAGACCGAGAGAGACCGAGAGAGACCGAAAGAGACCGAAAGAGA